>NC_088874.1:38655914-38725039 GCF_032884065.1 Artemia franciscana | reverse complement strand
GGAAAACAGTTTTTATATCAAGCTAAAACATACAACACTAAAGTTGAGAGTCTAGCAGTTTGATGGCCCTGTCGATTGGGCTTAGGCTGTAGGTTTTTCACCTTTATTGTACTTATGCATTATAATAATCAATATTTCTATAAATAGAATATTTCTATAGTTTACAGACAAAGCCTTCACATTTGTTTTCACAGGATACCGTTTTAAATAAATAAAGGATTGAATGTTAAGAGATAATTATTAAGTAAAAAGCGTTTGTAATAATATATACTTAATGCACAAAGACACCGTTTTGGGTGGGATATCAAGTTAGACACTTAAACCTGGGGAATGGGTTTTTGCGTAAAATTTTTTAAGATGTTACAATGTTTTGCTCATCTTCATGAATTTTTCATGTAATTTCCACTTTTTTTTATCTATTCTGGACTGAAATTCCCTGAAGTGTATTTTTGTTTACTAGCCGTGGTGAAAATTTTGGGAGATAAAAAATATTTCGCTTATGAACAGTAAAAAGAAAGAAAAGAAAAAAAGACAGATACCCTATTGAGACTACTATAAGAAAAGTAGAATTAGAATTTAACTTTATTTTGTTCGTAACTAACAGTTGGTTTTTATTCATTTGAACTGGTGGATTTCCGAAAAATGAACTGGGTTTTTACAAGTAAAAAATTTGGCGATAAAAGTCGTTTGAATGGCGCGAAGGATCATTTTTGTTTTTAAGTATTTTGTTTAATATACAATGGACTATTTGGAGGGTCACTACATTCTATCAAACCCAATGCACTGTTTCGACTTCTTTATCTTAGAAAAGTGTAACCCCCCCAGTGTACTGCGATATTTCAAACATTGTCTCAGTACTGAATAACAATTCACCATTTAGAACTGTAGAGGGATTTCCAGATGAGTTTAGGGCCAAAAAAAGTGTAATAAAAATTGCAGCAAAAGCTGCAGAAGTTGAAATAATATAAAGGAAAAAATTACGAACCAGTTTTATTTTATAAAATTAGCCTAAAGCTTAAAATGTAAATTTCAATTTTGAGCTATTGGGATTGAAAAATTTAAATTGGAGGATATGATTATGTTTCTTCCAAAAATATGAATGACAATGCTAAGAATTAGTAGTTTGTCTTAATGTACCTTTTGAAAACTTTTCTTGTCAATATTTTCTCATGAATATTTATTCTTTCCCCCCCCCCTCATGTCCTATAGGCCTTACCTTTTTTTACCTGGCACAAATATATTTTAATTTAAAATTTAGAAAACATAATTTTCTTGTCAATTAGGCATAATGCGCTCGTAAAGAGAATTGCAGGCGAACTTAAAACTTTACCATATTTCCTAAAATTCTCAAATTTGCATTTACATGGTCAACAATGCGCTCATTGAAATACCTCTCTTTTAGCGGTTTCCAGACATTTTCAGTTCTGTCTTATGATTATTATTTAACTCTTCTTTTAATGGAGAATTGATTCGCACAATGAACTTGGAAATCCTTCTGAAGCTAGTCCAAGGGGGAGCACATTGACAGTTTTAACAACTGTTTTACTGACCCAGAGACATATTTTGTAAAAATAAGAAGATCACAGAAAATTGCTGGTAAAATGGACAAAACTGGAGAAAAGTCGCGGTAAAACTTGAAAATTTAAATAAAATTATGGTGCCTCTTGGCCCAGCTTTACAATCTCTTTTTAACAGATTAATCAGACACAGGGTAGCTCCTTATTGATGATACCTCTGATGAAAACACTTACCTCATTGTTCTATCACGCTCACGAGCATTGTTACCTCCAATCCTTGGTTTACCATCATCAATCCCTTGTAAGAGTCCAATAGTTTCACCCCCCATACTTTCAAGGTCACTGGAATGAAACAAAAATTTTGAATCATCATCAAAAATTCCGTCAAACGAAAGTTCAACTTCTCTTGTTCTCTTTTTTTTCTTTACTGGCTCTAAAGCATTGCTGAAACGACACGACATATTTTTCCAAGTTGTCTTTAAACACTAATCCTAGAAATTGCGGTTGGAAATGCTGGAAAATCTTGTGCTCTAATCTTATTGGATAATCTTAGGAAAGGTGGGTAAAACCTAAACCCGTAGAAGTGCGGAGGATGACAATGTCAAAACGTTAACAAAATTATAAAATTAAGGTCAGTTGTGAAAATATATCACCCATAAAACTGTCTAAGAAACACAGAGTTGGAGTTTTTAAAAACAATTTTGATCCTAATATACATGAACTTTTAGTGGTGCATACTTGTGTGGGATGATAATGTAGCTCCCGCCTGGAGTTGTAAAGTTCAAATTTAGGCAGTTTTCATTTATATTAAACGAATATGTCGTGCAAAAAAAAAGAAATATAAGGTAACTAAAGGTTACATTTACATAAAGATTCAAGGTAGCAGATATAAAGTCTAAGAGAATCCCATCTCCCCAGTGATACCAGTTCTCATAAATATTGAAGGGGGCAATGATTTTCTTTTAGTGTTTAATGAAAATGAAGAATCTAAAATTATCAAAATTTAGAGAGGGAGAATAATTTCGATTTGTTAAATACATATGCAAAAAACTGTTTTTTTTCAAAATCTAGGAGGCTTTTTTCAAAATAATAAACCCTCTGATTAAAAGTTCATAAATCCAATCCTCCCCCTATGTTCCCCGATTCCTGGATCCACTACTATGAATTGCATGATATTGAGCATCAATTGTATTCCTACACTAGATTTTTAAACACACTTTAGTATGCAATAGAACTGCATACTATTTGGCATCAAATTTTACACATGTACTAGATTTTAAGCTAAATTTTAGATACTCGTCTGCACAATTTGAATTAGATATCACTTCCAACATCTACTCAGGACATAGCTAGATATATTTCATAGGTTGTAACCGGGAGGTTAAATTTACTGTTTTTATGGCACTTGGTATCTACCAAGGGACATATAGCGATTCCAAATTCTGTCGGTCGGTCTGTCTTTCCTGGTTTTGCTAGTTTAGGCACTTCCAGGTAAGCTAGGACGACGAAATTTGGCAGACGTATCAGGAACCAGACCAGATTAAATTAAGAATTGTCGTTTCCCCGATTCGACCATATGGAGGGGGGGACGGTTAAATCGAAAAAATAAAAAAATGAGGTATTTTGAACTTACGAACGAGAGATCGGATCTTAATTAAATTTGATGTTTGAAAGGATATCGTGTCTTAAAGCTCTTATTTAAAATCCTGACCAGATCCGGTGACATTGGGGGGAGTTAGGGGGACCTAAAATCATGGAAAACGCTTAGAGTGGAGGGATCGGGATGGAACTTGGTGGGGAAAATAAGCACAAGTCCTAGATACGTGATTAACATAGCCGGAATGGATCCGCTCTCTTTGGGGGAGTTGGGGAGGGGGAGGGTTTATTCTCAGAATTAGAAAAATGAGGTATTTTTAACTTACGAATGAGTGATTGGATATTAATGAAATTTGATGTTTGGAAGGATATCGTGCATCAGAGCTCTTATTTTAAATCCCGACCAGATCCGGTGAGATTGGAGGGAGTTGGGGGGAGCCTAAAATCTTGGAAAACGTTTAGAGTGGAGGGATCGGGATGAAACTTGGTGGGGAAAATAAGCACAAGTCCTAGATACGTGATTGACATACGGGAACGGATCCACTCTCTTTGGGAGAGTTGGGGGAGGGTTAATTTTTAACTTACTAAGGAGAGATCGGATCTTAATAGAATTTCATATTTAGAAGGACCTCAGAACTCAGATCTCTTATTTTAAATATCGACCGGACCCAGGGTCATTTTTTGGGGGGGGAAATCTTGGAAAACGCTTAAAGCGGAGAGATCAGGATGGAACTTGGTGGGAAGAATGTGAGAAGTGGGAAGAATGTGGAATGAAAGTGGGAAGAATAAGCACAAATCCAAGATACTTGACTGACATAACCAAACCGAATCCGCTCTCTTTGTTCGAAGGGGGGGTGATTAATTCTAAAAATAAGAAAAAAATGAGATATTTGTAACTTACGAACGGGTGATAAGATCTTAATGAAATTTCATATTTAGATGGACCTTTTAAGTCCGATCTCTTATTTTAAATCCCGACCGGACCCAGTGTCTTTTGGGAGAGTTGGGAGGGGGACCGGAACTCTTGGAAAACACTTAAACGGAGAGATCAGGATGAAACTTGGTGGGAAGAATAAGCCAAATTCCTAGATATGTGATTGACACAACCGGACTGAACCCGCTCTCTTTGGGGGAGTCAGAGGGTTCCAGTGCTGTCCAGGGGGAGTCAGGGGAAATATTAGAAAAATTGAGGTAACTTACGAATGGGTGATCGGACCTTAGTGAAATCTAACATTTAAAAGAATGTCAAGTTTCAGAGCTCTTATTTGAAATCCCGACGGGAGCCGGTAACATTGGGAGAGTTGGAGGGGGAACTTAAAGTCTTGGAAAACGCTTAGAGTGGAGGGATCGGGATGAAACTTGGTGGGGAAAATAAGCACAAGTCCTAGATACGTGATTGACATAACTGGAATCGATTTGTTCTCCTTGGGGAGTTGGGGGGAGGGTTAATTCTGAAAAATTGGAAGAAATGAGGTATTTTTAACTTACGAAGGAGTGATCAGGTCTTAACGCAATTTCAATTATAGAAAGACCTCTCAACTCTGATCTCTCATTTTAAATCCCTACAGGATTCAGTGTCATTGGGGGAGTTGGGGAGGGAACTGGAAATCTTGGAAAACACTTAGAGTAGAGAGATCAGGTTGAAACTTGGTGGGTAGAATTAGCAAATGTCGTATATACGAGATTGAAGTAACTGGACTGGATTCACTCTCTCTGAGGTAGCCACGGAGGTCCAGTGCTTTGGCGAGTTGGGTGCTTCTGGACGTGCTAGGCCGATGAAAATTGGTAGGCGTGTCAGGGACCTGAATAAATTGACTTGATAAAGTCGATTCCCCGATTCGACCATCGGGGGAGGGGGCTGAAGGGATAGAAAAAAAAATAGAAAAAATGAGGTATTTTTTTACTTATGAGTGGGTGATCGGATCTTCATGAATTTTGATATTTAGAAGGACTTCGTGTCTGAGAGCTCTTATTTTAAATCCCGACAGACTTTGATCCTCTGATTTTCCTTTTAAATTAATCTATTGATTCTTAGAATTTTGCTAGAGCTCATGCCATATGAGCTCTTGGCCCTTGGCTCTTCCGACCTCGTCACAAGTTCCATGTGAGCTCTTAGCTCTTGTTTGTCGAGGCTTCGGCGCAAAACTCAGTTTTGAGTGTCGTATGGAGAACATATGGAGAACAGTCGGTTTCCAGGAAGGGTTGTCCCTTACTCCACCAGTATACAGCCCTTTTATTACTACTTAAGAAGCGTATACATTTAAATTTTGCATTTATTTTTTATATTATTATTTTTTTATTTTTTATTTATGCATTTAAATTTTTTGATTAGACAATATCTTATGAATGTCCCTGGAAGGAGTAAAATCGCTTTGTATTTGAAATAGCACAATTTGAGAGCTGCATTTGCGCTGCATGGACACTGAATTATGTTTCTTGGTCATTTTATAGATTAATTAATGGTACAATAATGAGAATATTCATTAAATTTTAAGTTTTAATTAAATAGTCATGAAATTTAGAAAACAATTCACAGAAATGAGAAAGATTAAAGGCAAAAAGTAATAGTTGAAAAGTAAATCTATCCAAAACTTAAAAACAGTTGTAGCGCTATTTCAAAGTTTGGAAGAGTAAGTAACCAAATCATTCATGAATAAGGACAATAGCTATAAAGGCGGCCAATGTAATGCTAACCAACACTGTAAGACGTGGCCAAGAAGTGTATTCATAAAATAAAAAATAATTTAGATTTTATATTAACACAGAATATATTAATTTTGCAGGATCTAAAACTACTAATATCGAGTATTAAGTAATTTGTATCCCTTTAGAAAAGAAAAGAAACACCTCCAAAAAGAGTTCCATCTTGATGAAAATTAGACCAAGAAGTTCAATATTATGAAGGTTATTGCCACCAGACTACGAACTAATTATAGTTTATAATAAACTATATAAATATTTATTGTAAATTATACTGAATATTATTATAATTTATTTTGTTTTTTTTTCTAGGAAAGATAGTCACGGGTACTTGTTTATTACCAAGTACTTGATTATATAATACCCAAAAGCTTCACATTTGAAATCAAATTTGGAGTCCTTTTACCGTTTAGATATTGAGAGAGATACCGCTTCAATAAAATACTACTTTCGATCATAATTTGCCGAAAAGCAAAAATTTTTCAACCAATTACGGCTGAAACGATGTCGTATAGAAATATAACATAGCAAAAGTATATCTATGCGAGTTACTGCAAGGCCGTAATACAGAAACTTAAAATTTGCCTATATTATACAAAATAATTTAAAAATGAATTAGTAAAAAATATAATCGAAAACAGTGTAATGCAAAACTATTTGCTAGCTTTTCCTTCGCTAAAAGAAAATTAATAAAAACAAAATATCAGCCCCCGTTCTAGGCCTCTTAAACAGTATTCGAGAAATATAGAATAACTTTTTCTGTAAGACCCATGCAAAACGCAACCCGCTATACTTAGCTTGCAATATTCAACGCACGAAGAGCTCAATCCGAAAAACTAAGTGCTGCAAAATTTGACAAGATAAAACCCAAGCAACATGGAGTCCACAAAAAAAAAAAAAAAAACACAACAAAACAAACGAACTGACCAAACTGAGCTCAGCCCAACTTTGATGTGCAAAGATTTGATCCAACAAAACCAGTTCACGGAAAAGTAATTTCAAGTGAAATTAAAAAAAAACTTCAGCCAAATAAAATTCAACCCAAGCAAAATCAAAGCTATGGGTACGCTCAACCAATGAAAAATACATCCCAAGCAAAATTTTAACCAAGCAAAATTCCACCCAAACCAAAATCAGCATACTGAAAAGTTCAAACTAGAAAAACTTCAACTCCTCAAAAATTTAATTGTTAAAACCTAATCAAGGAGTGGGATATTTAGGCATCGGTCTTCATCAAAATCTCAAGATATTCATGATTTCAATATGATTATGTATGTTCGCAATATAGTTTAAATTATTTATATTTTGTGTGATCTCTCCCTCCCCCCCCCAAAAAAAGAAAAAAACTTGCTTCAACTCTTGCTTCAATCTAGAAATATTTATCTCAGCAAAGGCCAACCCAAAAAATCTAACCTATTCAATATTACATCTGGCGAAGTGATGCAAAACAGTGATGCAAAACCACACAGTGATGCAAAACCACACAGTGATGCAAAAAAACCACACAGTGATGCAAAACCCACAGTGATGCAAAACCAATGCTATGACCGGTCTCTTTCCTTTGGAGTTCATGTTACTTTATAGGAAAAGAAGATTATATGTAGATTTTGTGATTGAGTTTACCATACGATCGAGCTCCCTATTGGTCCCCTCCATCTAGAAGAACAAAACTATACCCCACAAGGTTAGTTTGCACAGTCTTGGAACAAAAGCATAATTTGACATTAGACTGTGGTTAAATCAAACAGTTCGTGGTAACGAACTGTGGTAAGGAGCGACACGGCTCAATAGTAAACGAAACTCTAAATAACGGAATTTTGATGCTAAAATATACATAAAAAGAATCGGATTTTCATGCTGATTTTAAATATATAAGTTTCATCAAATTTGGTCTTTGTCATCAAAAGTTACGAGCCTGAGAAAATTTGTCTTATTTTAGAAAATAGGGGAAAACACCCCCTAAAAGTCACAGAAACTGAACGAAAATCACACCATCGCAATTCAGCGTATCAGAGAACCCTATAGCAAAATTTTCAACCTCCTATCTACAAAAATGTGGAATTTCGTATTTTTTGCCAGAAGACAAATCACGGGTGCGTGTTTATTTGTTTGTTTGTTGTTTTTTTTCCCAGGGGTCATCGTATAGACCAAGTGGTTCTAGAATGTTGCAAGAGGGCTCATTCTAACGGAAATGAAAAGTTCTAGTGCCCTTTTTAAGTGACCAAAAAAATTGGAGGGCACCTACGCCCCCTGCCACGCTCATTTTTTCTCCAAAGTCAACAGATCAAAATTTTGAGATAGCCATTTTGTTCCGCATAGTCAAAATTCATAATAACTATGTCTTTGGGAATGACTTACTCCCCCACAGTCCCTGGGGTAGGGGCTGCAAGTTACAAACTTCGACCAGGGTTTACATATAATAATGGTTATTGGGAAGTGTACAGTCGTTTTCAGGGGATTTTTTTTGGTTTTGGGGGCGGGGTTGAGGGGAGGGGGCTATATGGGAGGATCTTTCCTTGGAGAAATATGTCACGAGGGAACAGAAATTCAATGAAAAGGGCGCAGGGTTTCCTAAATTACTATAAAAAAAAAACAATAAAAAAATAAACATGGAAAAATTCTTTCAATTGAAAGTAAGGAGTACCATTGAAACTTAAAACGAACAGAGATTATTACGCATATCAGGGGTTCTAAAAATAGTTTAGCATGAAGAGCGAGGTATTTAGGAGGAGATAAATACCTCGCTCTTTATGCTATAGTATTTTTAGTAATTTCAACTGTTTATTCTACGGCCTTTCTGATTCAGGGGTCATTCTCAAAGAATCGGCACAAAACTTACGATTTAGTGTAAAGAGCGAGGTATTAACGAGGGTACAAACCCCCTCATATACATAATAAAAATTTGAGAGTATAAAAGTTTGTTGCGTAAGTTATTTCTTAAATTACGTATATTTTTTACTAATAAAAAAATTCGTTAAAAATTAAAATTTATAGTTTCCTTTTTTTGTAACCGAAAAATTGCATGGCAACTAGGCCTCCTTCCCCATCCCATATTTCTCAAAATCGTCTGATCGGAACTAAGAGAAAGCCATTTAGCCAAAAAAGGAATTAAAATGTAAAATTCATTTTAATAATTTATGTGTGGAGAGCCAAAATCAAACATGTATTAATTCAAAAAAGTTCAGAAGTTACATAAAAAAACTAGTTTTTCTAACTGAAAGTAATATGAAATGGGTTGTCCCCTCCGCAATCCTTCGCTCTTTACGCTAAAGTTTGACTCTTTACCACAATTATGCTTTTTAAAACAATTAAAAGCTTTAGCATAAAGAGCGAGGGATTGCGGAGGGGACAACCCATTTCATATACGGAGTAATTTCTGTTCTTTTTAAGTTTTAATGTCGCTCCTTACTTTCAGTTAGAAAAACTAGTTTTTTTATGTAATTTCAATCGTGATTGAATCTGGGGCTGGAAAATTCCTCTATATTAACTCAAGAGCCTCCTAAGGAAAAAAAATATGTTTAACTGCGAACTTTTTCTGTATTCAAGTCGGCACTGTAAAAACTTATCAAGGCTCAAACTACGAACAATATAGCCCTGAGTACGTGAAGATTGTTCTAAGACGGCATGTCAAAACAATTAAAAAACATTTTAGATTGCAAATTCCACAGCAGCACAGAAAAGCTGCGCTGCTCCAGATAAAAGGGACAGCAAAAATTCCCCTATGTGCAGGTATGATTTAAAGTTTGCCAGAGGCAAGTGTCAGCCATTGTAGCTTTCTTTCTTTCAGCTTTTGAGGCATATAGTTCTGAATTACGTTTTCCAAAAAAAAAAAATTCTCAGCTAAACATGCTCTGAATATGTTGATTATTACTGCATCAATACTTGCATAGATTTGAAATTTGCTAATCTAATTTTTGCGGGGTTGTGTGAGTTAAGTTTTGTGTGAATCAGTTTTAGGGTATCCAAGCTAATTCAGCGCTTTGGATCAGTCCTGTCGCCGTTGTATATTAAATTAGATAATTGCGCTAGCCGAGTGGGTTGGTGCGCTGGATTCGGGATCCCTTGTCTGAGAGGACGCGGGTTCGAATCCCGGTGTACCCAATTCTTCGGTTTGGGACGGGGGTCAGTGGCGTGACTCTGTAAGCTTAGCCAGAGTCGACCCAGCTCTAAATGGGTACCTGGAGAAATCTGGGGAAGGTAAACAGGAAGGGTGTGCGAAAGCACAGGATGGCTGGCCCCCAACCCCCCATTGCACTTCCTGGCTGAAGGGCCAAGAAACGGAGATCAGCACCGCCGGTACGGACTGTAAAGTCTAATGCCGTATCCTTTACATTTTACCTTTTTTACATTAGATAATTTAAAATTCGGTGCAAAAAATTAGGCTTCTAGCCCCTTGCTCTCATAACGATCGAAACAAAAATGCTATTGGTTTATTTATTTAAATATTTTTACAAATAGGGATTTCCCGTTAAGGTCCGGGTAAAGATCTTCGTATTAGAACATCTCAGAGAAAAATATGAAAAATACATACAATTGAGCCGTATATATTTCAAAGCATCAGATCGTCCTTTAGGAAAGTTTATGCTTCCTGTGTTTAGGCCGTTGACAACTATGGATTCACTGTGTTTTTTGTCTTTTTAATGAATCATTTGAATCTACATCGTTATTTTCCATTTTGATTTACCTTTAATATGCCACCTAGTATATAAATTAAACGAGAACAAAGAAATAAAATAGGAGGAATCTTTAAACAGCTTTTTTTTTAGTTTGACTTGCAACCATATGTCAAGGTAAGGTTAAAAAAATGTACGGTTTGTTTGTTTCCCATATTCTTGTCGCTGAGCTGGTTTTCCGACCTTTTGGGTTATCAAGAAGTGAATGAGCCATATGTTAACATTTCTGGAATTAATCATATCGAGCTAAGAGTTGCATCAGGGCATATGTTCAGCAATCAATCCTTTTACTTAGAGGTCTTGTTATTCATGCACTGTTTGCTGTCATTTCCTAGTCAACAGATGGCAGGCTTTCAATTTGGATTCTAATCTTGTAATCAATTGCAACATCCGTTGTAATAAACTAAAGCAATAATTCTGTATATTTGGTTCACATGAAATGTGGGATAGACGACCATAAAGTGTTTTCTTCGATGAGATGTGAAAATGCCAAAGTATGGAGGATTTTTTCCACTTTAGTGAAAATTTGTCATTTCCCTCGGGAGTGCGAATCCTGGAATATTCCCCAGTATATTACGTACAATAGAAGTTCTATTAGAACAGAAAGATATTATCAGGCATAAACTACAACCATGTGCATGGTCCCAAAATAGAGCAAACGCAAGAGGGGTATTGATTCAAAAACTCAGCAGTGGGCAGAAAAAAATGCTTTTGACATGGATGTATCAAAACTATAGTTCGTTTTTCTTTTATACTTTAATTAATTCTCATTCATCGATCGAAAAAAATGTCGTTGTAAAATGCTTCACTGTTTAGCTTTTTTATGTCATTGGACAAAGTTCAGAGTATTTCCTCCCTGTCTCTGTTATTGTGTCACTATTATTTATAGTGACGCAAAAAGTATCCCTATTATTTTTCGTCACAGGGTAAAGAGTTATAGTGTGAAGTGCCATAGCTTGTACCCATCATGAAAAAATGTCACTATTTTGATATGTAGGCCAATCTTTTATGTCTATTGGAGTCAATCCTCTGCAAGTGCATTTTTCCGTCAACGCATCTTTCTGAAAATGAAATTATTCATACGTAAAACCTTCTACCCAGGGGTATTAAGAACCAAGAATATGCCCCGGCGAGAACTCGGCCTTCTCCTTCTCCTCTCATGTGCTGTTTTTCTTGGCAATTAAACTCGTAATGTAACTTCAGATTTAAATAAAAATTTCTTACTAGATCCTTTAAGACTCAGGTCCTGAAGATTTTCCCTTGGCGGCAATGCTACCATATATGCAATCTTCCTAGGTGTAAGTTTCTAAGTACGATTTCCCCTGATATCATACCATTATCACCTATGGAAGGAAAATTATTTGCTGAAACAGAAAATTTTCGTGAAAAATGTTATAGTGAATGTCGAAATTTACAGTTGAATGTCAAAAATACCCTTTTTCTTCTTGGACTTAGTCAACGTTGCCAGTCAACTTACCAGTTTTATGCAAAGTTTGATGGTGAAGGTTGGGTTTGGTCTGCTATGTTAGGTTTTTCACCCATTTCTGAGATTTATATTCTCATTTGACTAAACTCAATCCAAACTAACTCAATCTAGACAAACTTTATGCCCTGAATGTTTTAAGTTAATACCTTTAGCCGTTCCTAAGGTATTGCAGATACAGCCTTTTGATAACTTAGATGTGCGCATAGTGTCTTTTCATTTAGTTCAACATCCCTCTAAACATTTCCCGAAGTTTTGTCTTGATACTTTTAGTCTTTCGGACCCACCCAGGATCAAAGATCCCCCACTCCCCAATAATAATTCCCAAAAGAATTGCACTCTCTTGTATTATTTGTATTTATTCTACAAAATTATACTCTTTATTATACAAAGAGAAAATTACTGATTTATTAATCTGTCCCAAGAGATGTATGGGAAGGGGAATCATGTCATCCAAGAGGCATGGTCATCGGATATTTTTGCTATTTTTGAAAAAAATGGCCAACTCAAACTTTTGATCAGTGTTAGAGTGGCATTCTAAAATATGGAGAGACGGGGGGAGCTGATTGTTACAAATCACTTTTCAGAATCTCCTTCAATATGCCCTGAAAATTTCAACTTAATATCCTCAGCCGTTTCTGAGACATTGCTGATTCAACCTTTTGGCAACCAACATTCAGATAGTTTGTTTTGATTTTTTTTCAACATCCCCCAAACATTTCTTGAAAGTTGTATCTTAATACCCTAAGCCTTTTGGGAGCCCCAGGATTAAACTTGCACACCTATCCCAAAAATAATCCCTAAACTTCGTGTGTAATAATGGGCAACTTGTATAACTTAAAGCCCTGTCCCTGAGACTGTGCAGTTTTTGGTGGAGCAAATCTAAAAGGAGCATGGGAGGAGTATGATTGTGCTCCGATCACTTTTCACTCTTAAAAAGGGCTTGAGAACTTTTAATTTTCAATCGAGTTTGACACCTCCAAAGTTTTTACGATAATCCCTTCCATATTAAAAAAAAATCCGTTGATTTTTGAATAAAAAAAAAAGGGAATAGTTGTGAGAAAAGTCAAAGTCATGGCCAATTGTAGAAAAAAGCCAAGACAGATTATCCAATTAAGTGGGCATCCCAGTCAAGGTTAATTTGACCCCTTTGATTGCCGTTGTTACTGTCTCCCATTTGCGCTACACCTCTCCGGGCATGCATGTCACTCCACAATGCCGAACTAGAGTCAACCTGTTGGAGGTTCTCCCTGGGGAACACACGCGGGTTGACTACGGGTTGACTTACTTGAAAATTTTCCTCTCATGCATGTCACTCCACAATGCCGAACTAGAGTCAACCCTCTCATGCTAATTCACGGTGGGGTCAACCTGTTGGAGGTTCTACCTTGCCTTTTTCGCAATTATAATTGCCAAATTGACATATTGAAAAAAAAAATAGATCAAAGCCTTATGGCTCATTGAGTTAATCAATTTTGAAAAAAAATTCTTCCATAATACAAGTCTTTCAAAGAAAAGTAAAGAGCTCGATTAAGCCAAAAATGAGCGAAAATAAAGTCAAATAATCTTCCAAGCGTAAAACAACCATAAATCCCTATCAGCAAATAAATGAAACTCAAAACGAATGGAAATCACAATAAATAGCCGAGTTAAACTCAAAGCGAGCAAATACTAACATGAGTACGGCTCATAACCCCCATGTCTTCTCAAGATCAGAACATAATTTGCATTTTACTGAAAGAAAAAAACCAATGACCGTGAATTGTCAGTTTAATTGACATAAACTGATATTTATTCCTTAAGGCTTTGATAACTTTTTATTAATGAAATTGAAAAAAAGTTAAAAGATGTTTTTTTTTCAGGGAAGCGCAAATTATATTACTGCCTTCAGAAGACATGGGGGTTATCAGCCGTACTAATGTTAATTTTGCTCCATCCTCCCATCACTCTCAATTTTAAGAAGAGCACTATAAATTTTAATCACTAATCCAATGAGCTCCTCCGAAGTTTACACCATCACCCTTCCATATATACCTTTTATAGCCCCAGGGCATGACTTATAACCCTTGCCCTGAGGGTTTTAGGGGGGTTGTCATCCTCAAAGACATTATTTCTGGATCTTTCAATTACGTTAAACAAAGTGGTTACCTCAAGATTTTGATTGGATGCGTTTGGGGAAATTATGGACACAGGAGGAGGGCTTATATGCCTTCCAATCACTTTCGACAATTTAAAAGGGAACTAGCCCTTTCAATTTCCAATCGAATGAGCTCTTTTCGAAGTTTTTACGACAACAAATGGCCATCTCAATGTTTTTATCAGATGCATTTCGGGAAAATACGAGGTGTGGGGGGGTATCCGCCCTGCGATCACTCTGAATCTTAAAAAGGGCATTAGAGCGTCTGATTAACAATCCAAAGAATCCCCTCCAAATTTCATACGATCCTCCTTTCTATATATATATTTTATATGCCCCAAGGCATATTTAAAACCCTTGCCCTGAGGGCTCTGTGGGGACGTCATCCTCAAAGGCATAATTTCTGGACCTTTCAAGTATGTTGAACAAAATTTGCTGTCTTAAATTTTGATTGGGTGTGTTTGCGGAAATTGTGGGTCCGGGAGAGGGGTTACTTGCCCTCCAATCCCTTTGGACTATTAAAGAAGGCACTAGCCCTTTCAATTTCCAATCAAATTAGCCATTTTCGAAGTTTCTACAGCAACAAATAACAATCTCAAAATTTCTTTCAGATGCATGTCGGAAAATACGAAGTGGGGGGGCTAACCACCCTCCCATCACTCTGACTCTCAAAAATAACACAAAAAAACCTGATTAGCAGTCCAATGAGCCCCTCCGAAGTTTATACAATCACCCTTTCTATATAAACCTTATATACCCCAATGGCAAAACTCACAACCCTTGCCCTGATGGTTCTGGGGTGGTTGTCATCCTCAAATATATAATTTCCAGACATATCAACTATGTTGAACAAAATAGCTATCTCAAAATTTTGATTGGAGGTGTTTGGGGAAATCTTGGGCATAGGAGGGGTGTTAGTTGCCCTCCATTCACTTTCGATTATTAAAAAGCACACTAGGTCTTCCGATTTCCAGTCGAACGAGCCCTTTTCGAAACAGCCGCTACGATAGCTCTTTCGATACGAAGTGCCCTGGTCTAAAAGCAGAAAACCCAAAAAATTAAATAAATAAATAATACGTTGTGCACATATTGCTCTTTACTTAGGCAGCACTATTGAGCTGCTTATGATATTCGTAGCCGTTCCTAGGGTATGGGAAAAACGCCCTATGGATAACTTGAATTTACATTATGTTTTTTGTTTAGCTCAACTCCTCACTAAATATTAACTGGAGTTTTACCTTTATACCCTAAGCCTTTTCGAAAATATTATGGATCAAACATTTCCCCCCTTTTCCGATGTGTGAATCATATAATATACAGCCCTTTCCCTGGTAACTGGGGGGGGGGGTCGTGCCATCCTTTTAGGCATAGTAATTATTTCTTTTTAAATATTTTAGATAAAATGACTACTTCATAATCTGGACAACATTTGAGGAGGCTGGAGCATCTAAAATAGAGATGTGGAGCAGGTTGACTTAAGATTACTTTTCAAAAGCTCTCTCAACAAGCTTTGAAGGCTAGAGCTTAATACTCCCTGCCGGTCTTGAGATATTCCTGATACGCTCTGATGAGTATCAGCATCTACATAGTGTATATTCATTTTCTTCAAAATTCAGTTTCAACACTTTCAGCTCCTCGACATTTTCTGAAAGTAGTCACAGTCACAGTAGTCGCTGTCACAGACGCAAGTAGTTGTAGTCAAAGTCACAAAAAGCTATAATTGCAAGTTTTTGCAGTCGCAAGTAGTCGTAATCACAGTCACAAGTAGTCGCAGTTGCAGTTACAAGTAGTCGCAGTAGTAACAATTGTGGCCCTGATAGTTTCAAGCTAATGCCCTTATCCGTTTCTAAGATATTGTAGATCAGCCTTTTTGATAACCTGCACACACATAGCATCATTACAGTTAGTTCGAAATCCCCCTCGCCATTCCCTAAAATTTGATCTTAATGCCCTTAACCTTAACGAATCGACCCAGGATCACACAGCCTCGCCTTTCCAAATGATTAATTCTGAATCTAAACGATAGGCAGCTTACAGTACATGCCGCGGGGATAACGGACACATGGGAACCCCATAGCCACAGTTGTTCCGCCTTTTGTCTATTTTGTACAAAATGGCTATTTCAAAATTTCTATTAGTGCTGAGGAGGGAGAAGCATCTAAAGAGGTAAAGGGAGCTAGTTGCCATCTGATCACTTTTCACCTTTTCCCTCAGCAAGTTCTCAAGGTCATTATGACCACTAGTCCCATAATATCAACCCACCGAATATATCGGCTCCACATCCGGAAGCTTTTATCAACAATAAAACTAGACTGAACAAAAAAAAAGCACAGCAGAGGCTGTGTTATGAAAAAAAAATTAATGAATGAGTTACACATATCTAAGCAACAGTGTGAATTTCAATTTTAGTTTCTTTCATTTTTCTTTCGTTTTTCTTCGTTTTCAGAATGTGAAGCCGAAATATTTGAACTTCTATCATTGTCTTGTATTATAAGGTTTTTTTTTGTTTTTAACTGGCATTTTTTTAAAAACAGCTTTTATATATTCTTCTTTCAATTTTAAAAAATTTAAAGGGAAAGTCAGAAAGAATTACTTAATTGAACGGCTTATTGAAGTCAAAAGTTTTCAGGAAATTGTTAGTACGTAAATTCTTTCATATCAACCAGTTGCTGTTGTTGGTTCGTTTTGATGCTTATTAAGGACAATTTATTTTAAAATTATTGTAATATATATATATACGTATATATATATATATATATATATATATATATATATATATATATATATATATATATATATATATAACTATGTGCCTATATACAAACTATATACCAATGGAAACAGCACATAAAGTTCGGACAGGAATAATTCTAAAAATCTCAATGTAGCCCTATTTTCGTTTTTAGTTTTTTCTCTCCTTAGAAAGTTAGAAAATATAGCTGAACATGTTTTTTTCTTTAATCTTTTTCTCTCTTTAAAAAGTTTAAAGGTGGGCTGAACATAAGGATGCTTTAGATTGTTTGATGATTAAACGACCAAAATAGAATCCATACATATTGTGTATCTTTCAGTTGGATAACCAAAACATTTAGTCTGAAGGTGAAACCCGCCAAATTTTAGGCGAAATTGTTTTGAAGCCATGAAGAAATATTCAACTGATAACACGGAGGTCTGTTGATTTATAACTAAACCATGGCAATTTAAAGGGAGTAAAAACATTCGCAACCATTTACCGGAAATCTGTTTATTGAAATAATCAATGAAATATATAATTATATCGTGGGCCTATTCTTATCTGAACGACATTTTGTTTTTTAGCTTTTAAGGCAGACTCTTTTTATGCTGTTGGATTAAGTCCGGATGTAATTGCGTACGAGATCTAACCTATGGAACAAACCCATTTTAAAAACTGGGTCAACATATTAAAGAATATTTATTTGACTTTGTGTTTATAGAGTATCGTGGGCCTATTCTCATCCGAACGACATTTTCAGCTTTTAAGGCAGACTCTTTTTATGCTGCTGGATTACGTCCGGATGTAATTGCGTACGAGATCTAACCTACGGAACAAACCCATTTTACAAAACTGTGTCTAAATCTTAAATAATTTTATTTAACTTTATCTTTTTAGGGAATCGTGAGCCTATTCTTATCTTGACGACATTTTTTTTTTTTTTTAGCTTTTAAGGCAGACTCTTTTTATGCTGTTGGATTAAGTCCATATGTAATTGCGTACGATCTAACCTATGGAACAAACCCATTTTACAAACTGGGTCTACATCTTAAAACCTTTATTTGACTTTGTGTTTTTAGGGGATTGATTATCAAATAGAAATCTGAATCCACGTTGAAAGTTGTGATAATCATCGTATACAATTGGTGCGGTGGCTGTTGACCGTTTGGAATAGAGGCAGGTGTGATCATAGAACGAAATTACCCAATTTTTTTTATATTTACCTTCTCCTTTTCTCAGGGAAAGAAATTAGTTTATCTAATTTAGTTTTGTTATATACTATCTGCAAACACACTTCCTCAATGCAACCACAACAGCGGTTATCAGTAGACTGGAGGAGGAATGTAGAAGCTCACATTTAGTTTCATAGGCCACCATCTCGGCGGATGAGGAAAAAAAACGATCATTTATTAAACTGATCGCTTGTTGTAGTGACAATGGGTGGCTGCAATGCTACCTTAGGTGTTAAAGAGACCAATCGTTGTTTACCACCCAATGTATGCGTCACAATACCATCCTAATCACCTTATAAAACGATCGATAAAAATCTGATAGATATAAAATGCCAAGTGTGTTTCGGGACTAAGGGTGAAGCTGAAAACTTTCCCTTTTCTGCTATGTTTAAGACGAAAAAGTGCAAAATTAAAAAATGAAAGTGAAATCTTGTAAAGCAAACGCTTCTATCTCCATATTATAAAAACAAAATTTAAAGTATAAGGCTTTTTTCTATAAACTCTTTTAAGCATTTTTAAAGCTCACTTTGGAAGGAAAAACTTTAAGCCCTTAAGGGTTAACATCCGTCGACATGTAGTTTTTAGCTTCATGAAGGGCCAGGAAGTGTGCCACACGCACAGAGGATAAATGAGGTATTGGAATGTTATTCAAACGGATAAAAATCTATATAATTCTTGGGCTTCTTCAGGGCTGAAGGTATCTTGACCTAAATCCTATTACAATCTTGAATGTGTACGGAACATAAATCGACTATTTTTCTCATATCTGTATTATACTTTATCTGAACTGAGTGTCTCGTCAAAAAATGTACTGGGATATCATTTTTTAAAAGAATTTAGTTTTATTTCAATGCAACCATGTTTGCTTCATGATTGAAGTTCGATTTGTTTTGAAAATTTGACTGAGACATTTTCAAAAACACAACCTAGAAACAACAGGGAAATTTTCTCAAAACAGTGGATATCAATTCAGCGAATATTTCGGCCGTATGTCCAAGGGCCGTCATCAGTACAACACCAATATACATATACATATATATATATATATATATATATATATATATATATATATATATATATATATATATATATATATATATATATATATATATATATATATATATATACGCGCCACGCGCCATATTAGTTGCGCGCCATTGTAGTTGTGTCCCTGTGTCCCACCTGTAAATATAGATAGATATATATATGTTTTGAACTACGTAAAACTTGCGAATATACAACATTCTTCGCTGTCCCATTGTCTGTGCATATAAAAAGATTGTCAGGTTTACCGACTCTTGAACATGCAACATATAATTGTCTAGGGAAAAACAATCTGTATTCAGATCTATACCTCATTATTCTAATGATTGCCCTTGAGCTTTGGTGATGGTAATTGCTAATCGAACATTCCCTGTGTCCCCGTCGTCATTTATATACCCCCCCCTGTGCCCCCGGCGTCCCCGCTGTAGTTGTGTCCCTGTGTCTCGGTCGTCATTTATATTCCCTGTGTCCCGGTCGTCATTTGCGTCCCGGTGTCCCAGTCTGTAATTTCTCTTTGAGTGTCCCGGTCGTCATTTATATTCCCTGTGTCCCGGTGTCCCGGTCGTATCTATTGAACACTTAGACTACTCTGAATAAAATAGCTATCTCAAAATTTTAACCAGACACTTTTTTTGTTTTGTAGGAAGTGGGCAAGAAAACAAGCACAGGAGGGGGAATGATTGCCATCTAACCACCTTTGACTGTTGAAAAAGACACTAGAAACTTAGATTTCTTACCTCAATGACCCATTTCTGCTCTGAAAAAATTGTAGACATCCCCCATTGTGTCTTTTCGCTATCCACTTAAGTTTCAACTTAATAGCCTTAGTTGTTCCTGACTTCCAGATAAGTAATTTTGAAAACTGGATAATGTCTTTTGATTTTTCCCAGTATCCTATACTGAAGTTTTCAATTTAATATCCTTCTCTGTTCTTGAGATATTGCAGATGCAACATTTTCACAACTTGGATGCGTGTTGTGTCTTTTGATTATTTCAATACCTCCGTGAGCATTCTTTAAGTTTCAACTTAATACCCTTAGCCGTTTCTCGGATATTGTGAATACGTTTTTTTTACAATTTAGAAGCAAAAATGGTCTTTTAACTTGGTTTTAAGTTTCTAAGACGCCCCTCCATAGCTTCTACGATTACTCCTTCTATACTAAGTGACGCAAGGGAAAAATTAATAATCAAACGCGGAAGCTATATTGGTCTTTACTTAGCAAGCACTATTGCATTATCTATGACTCAAAATTACATTTATTATGATTCATGGCCTGAAACGATCTTTGCAAATCTACTGATACTATATTGGTTTTTGGCTATTTCTTCTTAGTAGGCCTACTCTGCAATGATTCAATTGTTTCTACATAAAATTCTTTATGCGTAATTTACTTGTTATCTTTTTATCATCGTTAGTTTGTTCGTTTTTTTTATTGCTGGGTGAATTTGCTTTTTTTGCTAAGTTTGTACTTTTTTGAATTTGTTATTTGTCTTGGTTTTGTGCCTGGCATTCAGCCTTACCAGGGATTCTCGTATGTATTCTGTTTAAAACAGTTTGCTGCTAAATTTAACCTAAAAATTCACTTCAAAAACTTTTTCAAACCATGTATCTTTATATGAAATATATTTTGTTTTTACTAAATCTGCTCCGGATTTTCCTAAGCTTTTAGTCCTTGTTGGCAATCAACAGAAATGAAATATCCATTTATTAATATAATTAACATTGACCAACTCCTGTAATCAAGATTGACATTCATAAACCGGCAATGGTGAACATTACAGAATGGAAAAAGAAAAATCCAGGAAAGGAAGCCAATGGAAATAAAATAGAAAACTGTACTTAAGTACTAACTACACTTATCTTGAATAATTGCTGGTATGTTTTAAGAATTTTAAGTTTACAAATACTTTTCTACAGTTGAAAAGTTTAAAACTTTGTTACTAAAATCAAAACTTTTATGATTATTGTTCAACCCTTGGTAATTGTGTGCTCAACAATATATTACAGAAACTTGCTGTCATTGAATTGGCTTTCAAAAACCTAGGAGGAACTGTAGTCCAGCCTTATTTTTCCCGGTTTTAAAAGCTTGCACAATTTAGTGCAGAAATAGAAAAAGTTACAAAACTTACCTTAAAGGTGAATGAAATTTTTCTTATCCTAAAAGTTTTCCCCATTGATTCGAAACTTTCCCTGGCTTAAATGAAGTCCCTTTTGTTAAAGAAGCTTATTGATTCAACAGTACTTTGTTTTCCCGCTTTGCCCATGCTCAGGTTATGAAGAAATTGAAAGGCTTGCAGTTGCTCTTGCTAGATACTTAGCAGGTGCTGATTATTTACAAATAAATGTTTTCTTATAAATATTCATTTAATAAAATTCCTTTAAATAATATTTCATAATATATGTGTATGGTGTAAATATTTTTTCGTGTTCGAAATAGTATTTCAGTCAGAGCCAGATTTGCGAAAGTGTAAGTTCTAAGTCACATATGGTTAGTCAACACCCACTTCTTTAGAATTTTTTTTTCAGCATTTAACAGACATATACTAGGACAAGCAATATCAGAGGACCAGCCGTTGGCTGGGATCAGATCTGTGGCCTCAATAAAGGGAAAGGGTATTTATCACCCTCCAGATTTTTGAAAATATCATTTTTTTCATTTTCGCAGAAAAATTACTTTCTTTGTATTTTCATTGAAAAAATGGAAAAAATCCCCCCCCCCCCCTAAGATTTTTACAAAATACATTTCTGTCAACCATATCCTATTAACCCATATGCTTTTTTTTTAAAGCAGTGTAAAATCGTAATTTAGCCACTAGAGTAAATTCCAATTCGCGAAGTTAAGAAAATCATGGTTACAGCGGCCTGCAACTTAGTAAACAGCAAGCCGAAGCCAATAGTGACTAAAATTTAAAAAACGTGTTTTGAAAAAAAAAACTAGCTAGTGGAAGAAATTACCATCTGACACTGACACAGGAATGGTAACTATTATTTCGGTTTTTCTTAAAAATAAAAGTTTATTCCGAAAAAAAATATGATGATTTAGAAAAAAGCCCGAAACCCTACGAAAACTGTGTCCGATCAAAAAAAAAAGTTTACCATTGGAATCAACATGGTCGAAAAACTTTTACAAGGAAATTACAGTCCCCTCCTTGAACAACAAAATAAATCACTTTTTTGCATCAGTAGTACTGATCTGTCTCCCGTTTCTTTTTTTTTCCAGCAGGCATAGCGGGCTAACAGAACACATTCAAAAGTTATTTCGCATATCTACGTGATTTCTATAAATTTTATATATATATATATAGATAACATCTGCATGCAATATGAAACAAAAATGGCACTTTTTGTGCCATTTCTCAAGGGGGGGGGACCTAGCAGGCTACCAGAACATCGTAGACAGATTCTTTGAAGCTCATATAAAAGATACCATACATTCTTTCAATAAATTTCACCATCTACAACTTCCATATGGCATTTAAAACGGCATTTTTGGTGCCGTGTCTGAAGGGAAAAACTGAGGCTATTTAGCAAGAAAACTTATGAGAGTGATGTTGAATGGCTCATTTGAAAGCTACTGCTCATATATACATGCTTTTTTTTTCAAATTTAACATTCATAAGTGTGATATAGCACTGGAAACAACACTTTTGGTGTCACTTCTTTTTTGATTTTCAAGCCAATACATTCCCCTTGTAATTCAAGCATGAGGACTGTAAGTTTTATATTTAGGGGTTTTTGATAAAATGGTTCTAATAGTGTACTTCTTGTTTTAATCTCACTCTAAGTCTAGGATTTATTGGCTATTATATTTCTTAGTATTGGACGTGATCGTCTCTTACTAGGTTGCTAGCTGCCGCTGCAACCCGGATTATAATTTCCAGTTAACTATACTGATACTTTATGTAATAACTTATTATGGGCTATAGTTCGTTCTCTAATATAATCTAATATAAAGTTCGTCAGTCTCTGAAGTTGCTCTTTATACTAAATATTTCCTTTAGTATAGAGTAGAGTTCGTTCTTTATTAAATGAATTACTACATTATATAAGACTATATCTACATGCTTTTGATTATGTTAAAAATACTATTTTGGTCTTCATATGCAAGACGGTATTAAGAATATTTGTATTACAGTGTTGTACAAAAATGTAGTTTTTCTTAGAAAATTGTTTTTATTTACTGTGTGCAGTGGTTTGTTTTTACTAGGTTTCAGTTGTATCCGATGAAACTGGCATAAGCCTCATATATAATGAACTGTATTCATTATATATCTATTTTTAGGAGTAATTTTATATGCAATGGTTTCTTCTTCTAATGATCGTCTTTTAATATAATTACAAACAAGCAAAAGCATATGGCTTTTTCTTATTTGGAATAGTAAGAGACGATCCCCTAGAAAATTTTCCGATTTCCCACTATTTCCCAGACAACTAACTTTTCAAAAGACGCTTGTGCTATCTTCCTTTTAAGTTATTAAATAAAAAAAACAAGTTTTTTAAATGAAAGTAAGGAGCGACATTAAATTTTAAAACGAACAGAAATTACTCCACGACTTTTAGGGGGTGTTTCCCCCTAGTTTCTAAAATAACGCAAATTTTCTCAGGCTCGTAACTTTTGATGGGTAAGACTAAACTTGATGAAAATTATATATTTAAAATCAGCATCAAAATGCAATTATTTTAATGTAGCTATTGGTACCAAAATTTCATTTTTTAGACTTTTGGTTACTATGGAGCCGGGTCGCTCCTTGCTACAGTTCGTTACCACGAACTCTTTGACTAATGGCCTCGGTTTGGTCTTTGCTAGGTTTTTTCTATATCCGATGAGACTTACTAATGAACTTTATCAATCCTTTATGTGGATGTTATAATTCAATCTATTTAAGATTTAACTATTTACTATGGGCTAGAGATTGTTCTTTACTATAAACTTATCAAAAAATACATTGTATTTCAACACCTCAGTTACAGTGAGCTGGAGTTCATTATGTATTGTAACTAGCTACTGCTCGAACCTGCATAAATCTAGTAGTGTACTTTGTAGTTTAAAGTAACATATCTGATTGATTACTAATTTTAAACAAATGAAATAAATACAGTCTGTCAGCCAGGTAATAGTGCCCATGTCTCAAAATTCCTGTTATTGCATCTCTGAGTTTTTAAACAAGCATTCTAAACGTTGGAGTTACTAGCTTACCAAAAAATAATAATGAAGACATAATAAAATTATGCAATGAGATATGTTTTATTGAAATAATGACATATAAAATGTTACATGTTCTTAATATCATCATGTAAACAAGGTTTTAACTTCCCTCCATAAAATTATTTATCACGTTTTCTCTTGACATGGTACTTATCCCATTTTGGTGTCATACACAGCTTTTAAAATGGCTTCAGATACATGTTCAATATGAGTTTTGTCGTTAGTATTATTGGATTCATTTTGAGTATCTCTTGATAAACTGTCAATGGCAGTAGCAACGCTTGTTGGTGCTTTTTTTCGATTCGTCTTTATATTCTGTGGTGACATTATCTGTCAATGCCCGTTTTATGTTCCTTTTGATTTCACTGTCTATTACCGAATTATTTTTATATAGTTCGTAGTTGTGGTACGTAGACAAGATATGTATTATGGCATTGGTGAAATAGTATGCCTATCTTCTTTTGAACTTCCGTGTATTGTGTCCCCACCATGCTAAGTGAGCATAAACGAACCTTACTTGAAAGCAGTTAACTCAGTGTAACTTACCTTGAAATTCATTTATGCTGCCATCCATAACCAGTCCTTTCAAAATTCAAGGAATAAACACTGTCAAATTTAATTCATATTTTCAATCTTTATAATCAATAGAGTTAAAGCTATTCATTCTTGGGAAAAATCACTGAATAAATCATACTTAATTCATCAGTTCCAACTTTAAACTCAACATAGTTAAACCTTTTAGTCCTTAGGAAAATTCAAGGAACAAAACCGGGTCAATTTTAATCTATTTGTTTGAGCTTTGTAATCCACAGAGTTCAAGCTGAATAAACCACATCATATTTAATTCATTTTTTCAAACCTTATACTCAAAAGAGCTAATCCTTTTGAGCCTTAGTAAAATTCAAGGAATAAATCGTGCCAAATTTAATTCAGTAGTTTTAACTTTATGCTCAACAGAGTTAATCCTTTGAGTCCTTAGAAAATTCAAGGAATAAACATTTAAAATTTTATTCATCTGTACAAACTTCATAGTCAACGGAGTTAAGCCATTTACTATTTAGGAAAACTCAATTAGTAAACCACCTCAAAATGAATTCATCAGTTCAAACTTTATAATCAAAAGAGGTAAGGCTATTCATTCTTGAGAAAATTCACTGAGTAAACCACGTCAAATTTAATCCATTTGTTCAAACCTTATAATCCACAGAATTGAACCTTTCAGTCCTTAGAAAAATTCAATGAAAAAACTCTGTCAAATGCAATCAAACAATTTGTGGTAACGATCTGTGGTAAAGAGCCACACGGCTCAATAATAAACGAAACTCTAAAAAGCGGAATTTTGATGCTAAATGATACATCAAAAGAGTCGGATTTTCATGCTGATTTTGAATATATAAGTTTTATCATATTTAGTCTTTGTCATCAATAGTTACGAGCCTGAGAAAATTTGCCTTCTTTTAGAAAATAGAGGAGGAACCCCCCCTAAAAGTCATAGGATCTTAACGATAATCACACCATCGCATTCAGAGTATCAGAGAACCCTATAGCGAAAATTTCAAGCTCCTATCTACAAAAATGTGGAATTTCGTATTTTTGCCAGAAGACAGATCACGGGTGCGTGTTTTTTTTTTTTTTTTCTGTTTTTTTTTTGTTCTTTCCCAGAGGTCATCATATCGACCAAGTGGTCCTAAAATGTTGCAAGAAGGCTCATTCTGGCGGGAATGAAAAGTCCTAGTGACCTTTTTAAGTGACCAAAAAATTGGAGGGCACCTAGGCCCTCTCCCACGCAAATTTTTCCCAAAGTGAACGGATCGAAATTTTGAGATAGCCATTTTGTTCCGCATAGTCGAAAACCATAATAACTATGTCTCTGGGGATGAATTACTCCCCCACAGTTCCTGGGGGAGGGGCTGCAAATCACAAACTTTGACCAGTTTTACATACAGTAATGGTTATAGGGAAGTGTACAGACGTTTTCAGCGTGATGTTTTTGGTTTGGGGTGGGGTTGAGAGGAGGGGGCTGTGTGGGAGGATCTCTCCTTGGAGGAATATGTCATGAGGGAAGAGAAATTCAATGAAAAGGGCGAGGGATTTTCTAGGATTACTATAAAAAAAAAACAATGAAAAAATAAGAATGAAAAAGTTTTTTTCAATTGAAAGTAAGGAGTAGCATTAAAACTTAAAACGAACAGAGATTATTCCGCATATGAAGGATTCTAAAAATACTTTAGCACAAAGAGCGATGCATTTAGGAGGAGATAAATACCTCGCTCTTTATGCTAAAGTATTTTTAGTAATTTCAACTATTTATTCTACGGCCTTTCTGATTCAGGGGTCATTCTTAAACAATTGGGACAAAACTTAAGATTTAGCGTAAAGAGCGAGGTATTAACGAGAGGACAACCCCCTAATATACATAATAAAAATATAAGAATATAAGAGTTTGTTACGTAACTTAATTCTTAAATTACGTATATTTTTTACTAATAAAAACGTTCGTTATAAATTTAAAGTTCTAATTGCCTTTTTAAGTAACCGGAAAATTGGAGGGCAACTAGGCCTACTTCCCCACCCCTTATTTCTCAAAATCGTCTGATGAAAACTAAGAGAAAGCTATTTAGCCAAAAAAAGAATTAATATGCTAATTTCATTCTAATAATGTATGTGCGGAGAGCCAAAATCAAACATGTATTAATTCAAAAACGTTCAGAAATTAAATAAAAAAAACTAGTTTTTTAACTGAAAGTAAGGAGCGACATTAAAACTTAAAACGAACAGAAATGACTCCGTATATGAAATGGGTTGTCCCCTCCGCAATCCCTCGCTCTTTACGCTGAAGTTTGACTCTTTGCCACAGTTATACTTTTTAAAACAATTAAAAACTTTAGCGTAAAGAGCGAGGGATTGTGGAGGGGACAACCCATTTCATATACGGAGTAATTTCTGTTCGTTTTTAGTTTTAATGTCGCTCCTTACTTTCAGTTAAAAAAACTAGTTTTTTTATTTAATTCAACCGTTAAAACCTTAGCTTGATTTGAAACTGCGATAGGACCGGGCATAGCTGGAACTGGAACTGGTTGAGCCAGTGTGGAATCTAGCCGAATCAGAGGTGGAAACGTTGTAACCAGAGACTAGAAGTGAGGCAGAGTGAAATTTGATATCACTTTATCAAAAAATATCTTAAGAATGTCTTAAGATTAATGAGGGGACCATTGTATGTCCAAGAGCCAGTAATAATGTGACACGTTGGCGTGAACGGACATGGTGTACCCTGTCGAGAGTAGCTTGCAAAAACACAAACCATTGGATTTACGACATATTTTTAACAGGGAAATACCTGGAATATGTCTTAGGAATGATGAGGATTTCCAGAGGGTGTCAAAGGGGCAGCCATAGTGTGGCATGATGTCGCGAATTGATTTGGTGTATCACGGAGGGCTGGCTTGCAAAAACATGACCCAATGGATTTAATGCATGGTTTTTAACAAAAAAAATCTGGAAATGTCCGAGGAATGCTGAGGAGTGATAGAGGGTGCCAAAGGGGCAGTCACAGTATGGCAGAGTGGTTTGAATTGAGATATATCACGGAGGGTTGATTTTTAATAGGAAATATCTGGAAAATGTCCTAAGAATTATGATGGGGTGCCAGAGGGCCAGTAATAATGTGGCACGTTGGTTTAAATTGACAGGATGTATCAAGTTATGGGTGACTTGCAGTTTACACGAAGCATTGGATTTAAATCATATTTTTAACAATAAAATATCTCAAAAATGTCTTAGGAATAATGGAGAAGGTTCTAGAGGGTTCCAGAGAGCGATTCATAGCTTGACACAATGGTTTGAACTGAGATGGTGTACCATAAAGGGTTTTCTTGCGAAAATATGAAGCATTGGATTTAAATAATATTTTTATCATGAAAGTATTTGTAAAATGTCTTGGGAATGATAAGAGGGTGCCTGCGAAAACATTAACCAATTGATTTAATGCATGATTTTTAACATGAAAAAATCATCCCCCTCTGGATTGTCTACTAGGGTGGGCCAGCCACATTCTGTCATGGTAGCGTGAATATGCATAGTCTTGGTACAAAGAAACATTGCATTTTCATTAAGACCTCTAAGAAATAATTCTGAATGTGGATTAAATTTATCTCTAATAACAACCCTCCTCTCTGGAATTCGTTGCTAGGAGTGGTCCAGCCACATATTGTCATGGTGGCGCGAATATGCATAGTCCTGGCTCAAAGAAATGAAGTATTTCCATTAAAACTTCTCAGAAATAACCAAATGCAAAAAAAGTGTCTCTTTTTCTTGCATGTGCGTCTAATAGAGCAATAGAAACGATGTAATTTCAATAAGATCTCTCAATAAAAACTCTTAATATGGCTGAAATTTATCTCTGACCACAAGCCTCCCCTCTATAATTGGTTGCTAGGATTTCCAAATTTCTTTAATTCATGGTTCTTTTTGCTTATATTTTATCATTTTTGAAGTTTTCTCATGTTCTGTTTTTTGTTCGTCGTGTTTCAATTGAATTTTTAATTGTTTAAATAATACTTTTATTAATAAAATTTGTATATACGAAAGCCTTCATTTTTTTTATTTTTTGTTCCAGGATAAAACTGAAAAATGGGATGATGTACACAATAAAACATCTAAGACCAATGCTATTTAAAATCTTGCATCTCAGTTACACAGGTTTGCTTGTTCAAGATTGCCTATGCTATAAGTGCTAAATTCAGTGTTTTGAAGAGGAAAAGAAAGACTTTTGATGATATATGAAGTTGTGCCATATTCTGGCCATAATGAAACTTTCACTATTATTCCATCTGTGATAGCAAATTCAAGTTCCAATAGAGTAAAAAACTCTTATTGCAAACAAATGTTATGAACAAGCCCCAATATTATCTGATAACACCCTCTAGAGCATTACTTAACACGCAGGTGAATATCAAATTTAAGCAATTTCTAGTAATCAATTTTTTTTCCCTGCGTCGATTTCCCATCCATAGGGAAACACTCAATCCTTTCAGCCATTCTAGTAAGCAGGAACAGGGAATTCTCCCTGAGTGCAATAGTTTATAACGTAGAAAGTATTACCCAAATCAAAATGTTATGAGTATTTTACTGGTCCATATGGTTAAGGCTCTAGTCTAGTCATTGGGAAAAATCACTGGTTTTTTATTTGAATACCAATGCGGAGATAACCCTTTAGATTATAAACACCCCCTGGAAAGAACGCCTTGAAAGAAAATAAAATGTCTTAAAGTATTATCGACAACCCACGTGTTAATTCTTATAGCATAACACCCCACGTGTGTGCTGCCATTACGAACATTCCACATGGGTGTCCTCCTCAGTTAAAACTGGAGATTCCCCACTTCACTAGTGGACTCTAACACGCCCTATTACGTAACAACCAAAAGTAAACAAACTCTATTATGTAACAGCCAAACCCCTCTACGTAAGAAACAAAAGTAAAGAAACCCTATTACACAGTACCCAAAGAAATCCTGATTACGTAATTACGTAATTAACTCCTGCATCTCTTAAAAAACTATGATGTAGGTGTACTATACCATCACGAATGCGCTATAGCATGGCTCAAGACCCATGTGTACATATTAGAGTTTTGAGAGACTAGTAGCCCCATTAGTATACCCCTATGTTTGTGCCCAGAATCCTTATACTGTCACTACTCTCTTTATGGGAGTGTGCTATCAACTCAAATTTATAGATGTGATTAGGTATAAAAATAGACTTTTAAATGAACTCTTAAATAGCTCTCTTTTGTTAAAGTACTCTTCTATTTTCTGCTAGTCAGTAGGCGGTTTTTAAAGCCTTGTATTCACTAAGGCTCTTTCAGGCGAAGTCAGTCAAGTTAAAACAGCTTTTTGTTCACCGAAAAACAACGAAAAACGTGTATGATTTTGTAATTTATGAATAATAAACTTTTTGTTACAAACTGAAAATTTTTCGTAGCTGTCAAGGTTGACTACAGTATTTTCTACGGGCGTCTTATCTCTCCTAGATCAATAATGATTAAAAATTATTTAAAAAATATGTTTTCAATCGAAAATAAGGAATGACATTAAAACCAAAAACGAACAAAAATTATTCCGTATAAATAAAAAAGATCATGGCGGCGTTGGTTCTACCTTTTATATCAATCAAAAATGAGCAAAGATTAATTTTAAAAACCAAAGTTTATCCTAGGGAGGTAAAGAGCAAAGTTGAAACTTAAAACGGACAAAAATGTATTATTTCACAGCCTATCTAATATCTATATATATAAAAATAAGTTGTCTGTGTGTGGATCTGTGGATCAGGTGACGTCACCTGAAAAAACTGGATCAGGTGACGTCAAAACTGAAAAAACTAAAAAAAGGCAAAAACTACAAAAAAAACTAAAAACTAATAAAAAAAATAAAAAAGCTAAAAAACTAATAAAACTAAAAAAAGGCAAAAACTACAAAAAAAACTAAAAACTAATAAAAAAGCTAAAAAACTAAAAAACCTAAAAAAAGGCAAAAACTACAAAAAAAACTAAAAACTAATAAAAAAAATAAAAAAGCTAAAAAACTAAAAAAACTAAAAAAACTAAAAAAAGGTAAAAAACTAAAAAAACTAAAAACTAAAAAAACTAAAAAAAGGAAAAAACTGAAAAATAAGCTAAAATAAAGGTAAAAACCAATAAAAAACTAAAAAAAACTGAAAAAACTAAAAAAAGGCAAAAACTACAAAAAAAACTAAAAACTAATAAAAAAAAGTAAAAAAGCTAAAAAACTAAAAAAACTAAAAAAACTAAAAAAACTAAAAAAACTAAAAAAAATAAAAAATAAAAAAAAAACTAAAAAAAAGGAAAAAACTGAAAAATAAGCTAAAATAAAGGTAAAAACCAATAAAAAACTAAAAAGAAAACAAAGGAAAAAACTAAAAAAAAATTTCATCTAAAAAACTAAAAAAAACTAAAAAAGGTAAAAACTAAAAGAACTAAAAAAGAAAAAAATAAATGACGACACTCAAAGAGAAAGCGACCAGGACAAAAGGATGTTCGATTAGCAATCAACAAAGCACCGGGACACAGGGAGTATAAATGACGACCAGGACATAAGTAAAAAAAAAACTAACAAAACTAAAAGAAGGTAAAAACTACAAAAAAACTAAAAAGAAAAAAAAAACTAAAAACTATTAAAAAAACTAAAAAATCTAAAAATCTAAATAAACTAAAAAAGAAAAAAAAAGGAAAAAAATAAAGGAGAAAAACAAAACTTAAAAAAAGGCAAAAACTACAAAAAAAACTAAAAACTAATAAAAAAAGTAAAAAAGCTAAAAAACTAAAAAAACTAAAAAAACTAAAAAAAAGGTAAAAAACTAAAAAAAATAAAAAATTAAAAAAAACTAAAAAAAAGGAAAAAACTGAAAAATAAGCTAAAATAAAGGTAAAAACCAATAAAAAAACTAAAAAGAAAAAAAGGAAAAAACTAAAAAAAATTTTCATCTAAAAAACTAAAAAAAACTAAAAAAGGTAAAAACTAAAAGAACTAAAAAAGAAAAAAATAAATGACGACACTCAAAGAGAAAGCGACCAGGACAAAAGGAATGTTCGATTAGCAATCAACAAAGCACCGGGACACAGGGAGTATAAATGACGACCAGGACATAAGTAAAAAAAAAAACTAACAAAACTAAAAAGAAGGTAAAAACTACAAAAAAACTAAAAAGAAAAAAAAACTAAAAACTAATAAAAAAACTAAAAAATCTAAAAATCTAAATAAACTAAAAAAGAAAAAAAAAGGAAAAAAATAAAGGAGAAAAACAAAACTAAAAAACGAATGTATATACAGACCGGGACACCGGGATACAAATGACGACCGGGACACAGGGAATATAAATGACGACCGGGACACAGGGACACAACTACAACGGGGACACCGGGGGAAACAGGGGGATATAAATGACGACCGGGACACCGGGACAGGGAACGGTCGATTAGCAATCACCATCAACAAAGCTCAAGGGCAATCATTAGAATCATGAGGTATAGATCTGAATACAGATTGTTTTCCCATGGACCATTATATGTTGCATGTTCAAGAGTCGGTAAACCTGACAATCTATTTATATGCAAAGACAATGGGACAGCAAAGAATGTTGTATATTCGCAAGTTTTACGTAGTTAAAACCATATATATATATATATATATATATATATATATATATATATATATATATATATATATATATATATATATATATATATATATATATATATATATATATATATATATATATATATATATATATATATATCTATATTCACAGGTGGGACATAGGGACACAACGTAACTATAATAATAGTTACGCGTAACTATTATGGCGTGTAACGACTTACGCGCGCGGGGGGGCTTGGGGGGGGGGGCGCGAAGCGCCCCCACCAACTAGGTGTTGGGGTGGCGCGAAGCGCCACCCCAACAGCTAGTATATATATATATATATCTATATCTATATATATAAAAATGAGTTGTCTGTCTGTGGATCAGGTGACGTCATGTTTCTGTGTCGGCTGACGTCATGAAATTAGTTGTCGTCATTTTTGCTTTGACGGTGACGTCATTAATGGTATTTAAGACATGCGTTAATGCGTTCACGCTGCTGATAGAGAAAGTAAGAAAAGAAAGCGTGCCGAGGAATCACAAGAACAGCAAGAAAACAGGCTTGCAGCTGATAGAGAAAGTAAGAAAAGAAAGCGTGCCGAGGAATCACAAGAACAGCAAGAAAACAGGCTTGCGGCTAAAGAGCGCAAAACCGCGCAGTTAGATGAAAATCCACCAGGAAAGCGAGAGTCAAAACATATCAAAACTGAAAATGATAGCGATGATGATTGGGTTTGGGATTTTAACTTGGATAAGGTCATCAATGCCTACCAGATTTAAGTTAAAAAACAAAGGTTCGGCGATATGTACTTCATAGTGACGCTGAAAAATAAAGAAGAAAAAAAAAATGAAAAATGTAAAAAACTAAAAAGAAAAAACACTCAAAGATAAATTACAGACCGGGACACAAATGACGACCGACAAAGAGGGAATATAAATGACGAACCGGAACCTCAAAGAAAAATTACAGACTGGGACACCCGGACACAAATCACGACCGGGAATATAAATGACGACCGGGACACAGAGACACAACTACAACGGGGACGCCGGGGGCACAGGCGGGATATATAATTGACGACTGAGACACAGGGATTGTTTGAATAGAAATTACTGACCGGCACACAAATGACGACCGGGACACTGGGACACAGGGAATATAAATGACGACCGGGACACTCAAAGAGAAATTACAAACTGGGACACCAGGACACAAATGACGACCGGGACACAGGGAATATAAATGCTATTTATATGCACAGACAATGGGACAGCGAAGAATGTTGTATATTCGCATGTTTTACGTAGTTAAAAATATATATTTATATCTATCTCTATTCACAGGTGGGACACAGGGACACAGCTACAATGGCGCGTAACTAATATGGCGCGTAACGACTTACGCGCGCGGGGGGGCTTGGGGGGGCGCGAAGCGCCCCACCAACTAGGTGTTGGGGTGGCGCGAAGCGCCACCCCAACAGCTAGTAAATCAATAAAACTAGTACAAATAAAACACTTAATTATGTTTCCCTGTGTTTCTAGGATTATAGAAAGCTAGCGCTTTACTGAAAACATAAAATAATATAGGAGTTTAAGTACAATAAAAGCAAACCAATTAAGGACACATAATTTATTGCTTTAAAAAGCAGAGTTGTGACAAAGGGTCAAACCTTAACCTAAAGAACGAGGCGTTGCGGAGGGGACAACCTCTTTCATATACGGAATAATTTCTGTTCGTTTTTAGCTATAATGTCGGTCCTTACTTGCAGTTAAAGAACCTGGAGGTATTGTGGAGGAGACGAACCTCCTTCCATACGTAATAATTACTCTTTGTTTTAAGTTCTAATGGTGCACCTTACTTCCAGCTGAAAAATAATATATGTTTTTTCTCATTGTTTTTTCTGAAATAATTCTAGAAATTATTCCTGTAACGTGAAAAGTGCCCCTTAAAACGTCTGTACACTTACAAATAACCATTACTATATGTAAAAACTGGTAGAAGTTTGTAACTTGCAGCCCCTCCCCCGGGGACTGTGGGGATTAAGTCGTCCCGAAAGATATAGTTATTGAGTTTTTCCGACTACGCTGAACAAAATGGCTATCTCAAAATTTAGTCTAGGACTTTGGGGAACAAATTAGAATGGGAGGGGGCCTAGATGGCCTCCGATTTTCTGGGAGGGCATCCCACATTGACATTTTTTTCTTGAATTCAAAATCGTCAGCTGAATGATGTGAATGCTGCGTTGATTACCATTGTATTTGGTAAATTGTCAGCAGATGATGTTTTTTTATGTAATTATTAAAAGTTTGTGCTGCAGAAATGTGGCTTTTTTTTGTCATTTTTTGTCACAAAATATCAATTCTTGTCCAAAGAGGTTTGCAATGCCAGGGAATGCAAACTCCAAGATTTTATCAGTATATTTTAAATATACTTAATGAGGGTTTGAAAAATGGGTATCACCCCTTAAATAATTTTTGGTCTGTCTTAGTTTTATCGGTTTTCATTTTATTTTTAAAGGTTAAATTTTACTTTTATTTTTAATTTGTATCTTTACAAAAGTTGAAAAATACCAAAATTTTCCATTTGTTTTACTGTTGGTTGAATCAGGAAAAAGAAATACAAATTAAACCAAAACGTAAGAATCCTGTAAATGCGGCCTTTATCTAAATTATGGCTGCATATAATGTTTTAGAGTTGATTTCTTAACTAAGTTCCTGATAAGTAGCCCAAACTCTGGGCTTATACGGCATTTGGCTATATTAAAACATAATCTTTGCAGTGACAGTTACTTTTCTAGGCTATGATGTCATTTTCTATCACAGACGAGCCACTTATCTCTCATGAACTATGCTTTGAATATCCATTTAGGACACCTTGTAGCAGCACAGTGGATTCAACCTCGCCTGGAAAACAATAGGTCCGAGGTTCAATCCCGGCTGCTGCAAGGAAGTTACAATTTGTCTGTTATCATTTAATTTTTTAAGTTTTTTTTTCTTCGAGTAAAATCTTTAGTACTTTCATCAAATGTTCTCATTTATTGTAAATAAAGAATTATTTAAAAAAATCTCTCTCTCTGGCCCTTTTTAACAGCCTTTTTCGTTTTTCTAAAAATTCTTAGATTTTCTATATGTTTTCGCAATTTTTTCTTCTATATATTTTCCACATATATATATATATATATATATATATATATATATATATATATATATATATATATATATATATATATATATATATATATATATATATATATATATATATATATATCATAGTCTACATCTGCTTCATATAAGCCTAGATAATAAATTATATTGACTGCTTTTTCTTCTGTTCTACAAAATGAAGTTTTTTTATTCAAATTATTTTTCTCTATCTCTATTTTCAGACAATGAATTTTCTTTCAAATATTCATAGAAGTTAAATAAAGTAGGAGTTGGGCCAAAATTCAATTTTATAAAGTATAATTTCTTACGTATAATATTGAGCCTTTGAATGCACTTATCTATTATATTTTATTTTTTGTACAGGGTTTGCTCAAATGAAAAGGTGAATTTCTTATTTCATGGACTACGCAGCTTCGAATGTCAATGTTTTTTTTTTTTTTTTCTTTTGGTAAATGTCTTCATTTTGGTAAATATTAATTTGGATTTACCATATGCAAATAAATTTGTCTTTGATAAATGAAACTAAAACTTTTTGTTCTCTTTAAAGGCAGAAATTGAAATGAAAGTTCTGATTCCCTCAAATGTTTTATACAGCAGTAGATATACGCCATGAAATTGGAATAATTTTGAATTCACTCGGAAAACTTGAATTTAATTTATACCACTGAAGAGCATAAGAAATTGGTTTAGGTCTTGTCCATCCCCATTAGCCTCATCTTTCCGAGCAACCATGGCAGACAAGCTTTTTTCCGTTTTTTTTGGCTGAAAAGTTACAAAAATGTCATGTGTCACACTTTTAATTATCACAGCCAAAACTTGGACGGACATAGTTCCTATTGATTTAGTTCTACATCCACAATAATATGCTCTGAAATATTCAACGTACCACCCCCTGTTTTCCTGGGATATTGCACATACACCCTTTTGAGAATCTGGATATGTATTGTAAATTTTCATTTAGTTTTACTCCCTCTCTAGCTTTCCTGAAAATTGAAACTTAATGCCTTATTTTGTTCTTGAGTCATTGTATCTTGCTTCTTTGACAACCTGGATGTAGTTAAGCCCTTTTGGAGAAAATTATTTTTCCAAGAAAAAAATTTACCCTTGGTTTTGTAGATGGGTATCATCTCGTATATACTGGGATGTGTCCCACTGAGTATCATTTTTCCCTGTTCTGCTATATGCCAGATGACAACCATCTATAAAATCCAGCGTTATTTTTCTTTCTTCTGAATATTTTGTAACCAGACGGCCAAACATCGTTTAATTTGATATCACTTCTGCACAATGGTTTAGTTCAATGACTGGCTCTTGTATTGGTTCTGAAAAGGACATGTTATGATTAGTTTTTAGACAAGTTCGAAGTAAAGCCATCTTGATAGTATTACGACGATAGACTAGCTTTAGAATATATCATAGCTTGAAATTCACTGTAGTATAGAGAGAAATAACTGGATTTCCAGAGTTCATATTATGTCCTATTTGATCTTCATTTCAAGTAGCCTAATACTAAAGCATATTTCTTGCAACTTAAGATTGTATATACCTCACTATTGGTATTATAGCTGGTAAGACCAAAATGCTGATAAATCAATCCAATATTTCTGATTGCTGTTCAATGATTATGCGGTAATTATAAAAATGTTTAATTTTACGCATAAATTTTTAAGATAATTTTAAGAGTATACTGAAAGTTACTGATGTTACAACTGTTGTAAGACAACGAAAAGCCTTATAGATTAGTTTTTTGTTGTCACACTACATACTCACTTTTCACTCCCAAAAATATTCCTGTTTATTTTACTTGGCTTTTGTGTTTTCAATAAAGCGCTGGTTTTCTATAATCCTAGAAACATATGGAAACATAATTAGCTGTTTTATTTATACTAGTTTATATATATATATATATATATATATATATATATATATATATATATATAGATGGCTATGAAGTGGTAATTTCTCTTCGTTTTAAGTTTCAACTTCACTGTTTACTTCCCTCGGAAAGGCTTTTTTTAAATTAATTGTATTAATTGTGATCCCTCTTCCTTTTAAGCTGGAGTTAAATGTAAAAACAAGTTTTTCCAGCTGAAAGGAAGGAGCAACAACAAAATTCAAAACAAACAAAAATTACTCGCTATACGAAGGCGTTGCCCTCCCCTCAATACCTTGCTCTTCATGCAAAAGTTTTTAGCGCTTTTAAAAAAGCTTTTTGTTCTAATCAAACGGTCCTAGTGTTACAGGAGTCGTTCTTAAGAAATTGGGACAAACAGTCAAACTATAGCTTAAAGAGAAAGGTGTTAAGGGAGGCTGCCCCTTCATACACAAGATAACCTCTTTTCGTTTAGAAGTTAATGTTGCTCCTTACCTTCAGTGGAAAAACTTGTTTTTGTTTAATTTCTGGTTGTTTTTGAAATAATGCTGGTAAATCTGACTCACACTCCATGAAAAATTGCCTCCCCCCCACCGCGGACAAAAGTTCCGTAAAAATTTTCTTCCATGAAAAATACACACCACCACCTAAGACTCTTTCCGGACAATTCTATTCTCGATAAAAGTCCCCCCCCCCCGCAAGATCCATCGCTGGATCTTGCGGACGATCCAGCCTGAAAAATTATAGTTAACACACTTCCATTTGAAAGAAGACTTTAAGACCGAAATGCTTTTCAAACCACTCCGGGAATTTCTCCTTCCATGGAATTTTTTTCACGGAAATCAAAACACGCATAAAATTTCCCCCGGACAATTCCCCCTGAAAATATCCATATAAAAAACTGAGTTGGCAAAAAGAAAGTAAGACAAATAAAAATAATTTCGTATAGGAATTTTGTCAAATCCTCCAGCGTAAAGTTTCTCCTGGAAAGTTCACCCCCTCCCCAAAAAAATATACCTCCCCACTGAAAATCATCGCAACAGAAACCCAAAGCACAAAATCCTCCCTCCAAAAAAATGTAGCCAATAGTTCCCAATAAAAATACTCTGCGTAAACAATTGGCAAATTTTAAAACTTGAAGACCTATCCTCAAGGGCTGCGGGGAGTCATGCTATCTCCAAATCCAAATAGGCTATGAATCCTGGGACGTTTCAACTATGCTGACAAAATCTCCTGCTGTTTTCGAAAAAAGGGACTTTGGAGGGGGCTACTTGCCCTCCAATCTTTTTGGTCACTTAAGAAGGGTACTAGAAATTTTAATATTCGTTCAATTGTGCCCTCTCCCGATGCTATAGGACTATTGGCTTGATACTGTCACTCCTGGGAAAAAAATTAAATAAACACGCATCAGTAATCTTTCTTCTAGCCAAAAAAAAAACAGAAAATTCCACACTTTCGCAGATAGGAGCTTGACGCCTCTAAAGTAAGCTTCTATGATGCACTGAATCTTATAAAGTAAAAAAAAAAGGTAAAGGATACGGCATTAGACTTTACAGTCCCTACCGATGGTGCTGATCTCCGTTTCTTGGCCCTTCAGCCAGGAAGTGCAATGAGGGGTTGGGGGCCAACCGTCCTGTGCTTTCGAACACCCTTCCTGTTTACCTTCCCCAGATTTCTCCAGGTACCCATTTGGAGCTGGATCGACTCTGGCTAAGCTTACAGAGTCACGCCACTGACCCGCGTCGCAAACTGAACAATCTTTGTATTTTAGGGGTTATTTCCCCTCTTTTTCAGAAAAGTATGCAAATTTTCTCAGGCTCGTAGCTTTTGATGGGTAATACTAAGCTTGATGAATCTTATATATTCGGAATCTGCATAATAGTTTGATTCTTTTGATACAATCGAGCCGTGTCACTTATGCTTACAGTTAGTGACCCCCGGGGCCGGAAAAAGGGCTAAAACCTCCAGGCTAAAACCAATAAAAAAAAACTACCTGATGTCAACAATAAATCAGGACAGACTAAATAGTTTAGCAATGAAAGTGACTGAAAGTGAAAACACAAGGAAAATATCTTTGTGTAAAATTACACAACATAATTTTTGAAATATGTAAATTCATGTCCCATATTCGGTGACGTAAATGTCAAAAGGTATTTTCACCAGTTTCATAATATCTAGGTTATATAAGCGTAGATTAACGTAAGCACAAAATGTGTACAAAAAAACAAAAGAGGACAAAATCTTAAGCTCGAAATGAACAAACTTGACCATCAAATGAGACAAGATCGAAAGAACGACCTGAGAAATTTAAATGTACGGTGGGTCAAAATGAACAATGTAGACCATCAAAAGTGACAAGACCAATCCAAGCAGCTAAGGCAAAAGGCACTGAAAAAATGTCTGAAGAAATGATAAACGAAAATAAAGGCCAGCGATATATGTAGTTAGAGTATTAACGAAAACACCAATTAGAACAAGTTAAAAAGGAAATTGAAGAACATAGGAGCATGTAGTTAAAAGATAAGTGGCAGCAAGAATCACAACGACTCCAAAACGAAAGTGAAGAACAAAAACATATACAGTTACAAGACATGCGACAGTGAGGATCAGAACAAACCAAAATGAAAATGAAGGACAGAGAAATACGTGGCTAGAAGATATATGACAGCGAGAACAAAGACTAATGCAGTTAGAATATAATCAACAGCGTGAATTACAAGCAACAGTACGAATCAGAAAGTGCCAAAGATGAAAGTGATGAACTAAGAATTGTAGGGTTAGCAGACACGATAAAGCAGAAGAAAAAGTGTTATGTTAGGAGAGCAGCGCCATTACAATCTTCGAAGGCCAACAAATTGCTGTGTAAAACCGAGTAAAAACATGCAAAGATGCCGTAAACTACACAAGTTTTATTTACAAATCATTGGGATCCTTTAACACTGTATGTATCCACTGTGGAGTCCTCTGTTCTCCCACAGAAAAAGTAGCCAACAAAGATGACTTACTTGGGTGCTGCTGACTGCTTGGTCGAATTGCATTCTTGCATGAACAATTTCCAAATGAATTTGTTTGGTCTGTTATAGTATATCTCCTGCTCTCTAAAGAATTTTACAAACAAATACTAAACTGGAACTCATGTTTTGCTTTAGCTTCATTCAAAGTAAGCGATGATCAAACCAAAAATAGTTGTAATATTTTCAGCTCCAAAATAGCTGGAATTTTCTCAGGCTCGTAACTTTTGATGGGTAAGACAAAACTTGATGAAACTTATATATTTAAAATCAGCATTAAAATGCAATTCTTTTGATGTAGCCATTGGTATCAAAATTCCATATTTTAGAGTTTTGATTACTATTGAGCCGGGTCGCTCCTTACTACAGTTCGTTACCACGAACTGTTTGATCACCTCTTCTCTAAAGAATTTTACAAACAAATACTAAACTGGAACTCATGTTTTGCTTTAGCTTCATCCAATATATGCGATGATCGAACCAAAAATAGTTGTAATGTTTTCAGCTTCAAAATAGCTGGACAAATTTATCACAAAATCAATTTAGCGGCACACCCTACACAGACCCCTGAAGGTGATTTTGAACCATATTTAAATAACCAAATGTACTTTGTATATTTGTATATTGTATATTTGTATATATGTACATTAACCAAATGTACATATATATATATACATATATATATATATATATATATATATATATATATATATATATATATATATATATATATATATATATATATATATATATATATATATATATATATATATATATATATATATATATATCATGAAAAGAGAAATCACCAATGCAACAGCACAAACACAAAAAAAAAGAGAGACAGAAGGAGAAAAGGAAGACTGTTTTCCTAAATTAGTGATTAATATAGACCAGCACTTGAATGAGGCCTTAACCCTACTCATCCATACAATCACATAGGTCAAACAGCATAGCCACACACAATCAACCATAAACAATAATCCATGGACAGGCAGTCATGTCGTCAATAAGTATAAGTCGTCATTTACCAAACAATAGAAAAAAGAATATAGACAAATAATTCAGAGGCAACACCCAACATAAGGGCTCATCAGGAGAATACACTGGCCTATATAGGGTTTCGCCACTCTAAATTCTCTACCCAGCACAGTGTTGTGGCTACCACAGAATATCCATGGCATCCCCGCGTCAGCTACCGCCCCCAAAATACATATATATATATATATATATATATATATATATATATATATATATATATATATATATATATATATATATATATGTCATTATTTTGGCTCGTCTTTGGTTTAACTGGCTTTATACTTTTTTGAAAAACTTTTTTTGGAAGTTTTTTTTTCATAAATACATATAAAGTTTTATTAATACACATCTACTTTCAACTAAATAGCCCAACGATTTGATTTCCTTACTAAAATTCTCTTGGTTTTGAATTCTGAATGAGATTCGTCATCTGAATGAGATTCTAAATGAGATTATCATGGCAAATGCCATCTGATAAATCAGTAGATTTCCCTTTTCCGATCATGCAGTTTGGGTTACAGCAGAGGATTTCACTAGCTATCTCTTTGATTGCATCAGTGACATTGATGACAGGCACTATTAAGGGAAATGGCTTAATTTTTCAAGAGTATCATATGGTCAATTGAACCCAATTTGCTACTTCCTTTATTATGGTGCATTTATCATGTTTCTAACCAGATGTTCCAAACTATTTTTCTTCGAGTACAAACTGGCTAGCCGCTTTTCCTCGGAGCGGAAAAGTTCCACTGTCAAATGTTCCGCCAAAACACCTTTAGATTAAGTTTATGGAAGCGACTTGGTAGAGGCTGGAGCTAGAAATCCATTTCCTAAATAAGGAGAATATTCATGCTATCTATTTTGGTGTTTTTTTGTGGGAATACAAAATAAAGAAAAGGCTTTAATGTGTATTTTTGGATCAGATATTAAAATCGTTTAGGCCTCCTCTTAATAGGAATCCCCATCCTCCTGAAAGAAGTTGGACTTCCTCTAAAACAGAATTACGAGTATGCTCTGAGCCTACGAGTTTAATAGCGTTCGCATATCCTGGAATGAAAAAAAAAATATGACATACATTTGCAATCAGAAATTCAGCGTTTAAGCATCTGGTTATTAATGAATCGCAAAGAGCTTAGATTATAAAAAGAAAATTTACTTGACTCCTGCTTATATGACAGGATATAGTGATTGCTAAAAAACGGCTCTTAGATATAGAGCCGAAGTATTCTTAAGGTTTAAAGATCTTAAGCCGAAATGGCAAATCTGAATGAAAGAACGTCTCACGTTGCTTTGGTGCTCTCATCGAAGTAACTATTAGCTTCTGTGACCTATGTGGATCAGTTGCAACAATTGTTGCTATTATTTTTTTATTCCTTAGTTTTAGATTTTAATTGTCTTTAGGTTATTTTAGTTTGTATCTTCGTTTCATCAGTGTCGAAGACGCCTCGTTCTCATACAGGCGATATATCTGCGTCAATTTTTTTTTTAATCTTTTTTCTACAGGTCGAAATCTCGTTTGTTTCTTTCTTCATTGAGATTTCTCTCCTTGTTTGTTCTTTATTCTTAAGGTTTAAAGCATTTTCACCTCTTACGTAAATTCCCTGTTGTTTTAATTATTGTTTTTCTTATGATGGAAAGACAGTGTGGTCTTCACCGTTATTTTCTTTATTTAAAACTACAAGCTATAAAAAAGGAAAATAAACAGAGATGTACAATAAAAACTAACGCCGAGGAAAACCTGCAAGAAAACTTACCAATAGATAAGAAGGAAAATTAGAAATAAGTTATTACCGTGCGTTGACATAAAACAGATTGACAGAATATTATGAGCTGAAAAAAAATCACTGCATAACCAGATAGTTCAGTGGATAAGATAATTTTGTGATGGTAAAGACATAAAGGTGTAAGAGGAAATAATCCATGTGCGGGTAGATTTGAGATGGAGCATGATTCACTTCAAAAAGTGGATTTGAGGATCAAAAGAGAAAATATTTTCAAATTTTGGCTTCTAAGCATTTTCCTAATTAAAGTTACTTAACCCTTCAACCAAAGATAAGATAAGATTTATTCATCACAAAATACACATACAATATTACATTTTACTATTCCCCCAAAGGCTCTTTGGCCTGTAAAAAAAGGGAAAATAAACAAGCCACTTACTCAGAGAAGAACAAAAATTAAATAATCACTTAATCACAGAACGAAGAGCAAAAAGGAGAAGAAAAGAAAATATAAATAAAATAAAAACTATAGAAAACAATACTAAATAGACTAATAGATTGAATAGACTAAATTAATTATGTAGATCTGTAGATAAAATAGACTTCAATGAAATAATAAGGAAATATATATACATAAGCAACCCCAACTTAACCCTTCTTCGTTATATACAGCACAATTCAAGTTTCATACCTCTAGGCTGGCTGGATATCTGTGAAAATCGTTACATGCTCTTTCTTCCGCTTCATTGCCATTCCCAGGCATTCTTCAGCACAGATTAGTTCACATCCTATGTTTACCAACATGGAGGAAATTTGTTATGATTTTGGTAGCGCGTATCCAACAATCATTCATCAAAGAAAGGTGTGTCGAACGGTCACTTCAAATCACAATTCTTTCCTTTGGCTTACAGAAAAATACACATCTTGAAGTACAATAGGGAAAGGGACAAAAATACATTTTGATTTACGAAAAACAGCCGGGAAGCGCGATTATAGTTTTTCAATAGGAGGGGGGCTGGGGCTTTTCGTATTGAGTTTAACACAACTTCAGTACTCTATAAATGAAAGCGGTTCCTTCCAACGTTTTAAAGATTGTTATGCGAAGCTTGACCCTTATTAGGGATTATAAAGTGATTCTAACCCCTTAGCAATTACCCCTCAAGTTTGCACTTATGCAGGGTAGTGTATAACCAAAGGTACTATTTGAAGCTGTCCTGGAGGAGCTATGCTCACAAGAAATTGTAAATATAAAGAAAGTGGAAAATTACTTTAAAACTAGGAAGGATACTGCATGTGTAAATTTTACTCCCTTCAAGAGTATTTTACCCCCTCCCCTTAAATAAACAATCAAATATTTTGTTAATCTTTTTTTACTTCGGAAATGTTCTTTTTCTATGGCCTAATCAAACAGAACAAAAGGACGCGGGAACTTGGAGAAGACTCATTAGGACATGAGTCAAAAGCCATATTCCCCCTTTTCTAGAGTGCATTGAAACTTGTAAATCTTTTCAAAACTACTTGTGTCCCCCGGCCTTAAATGGCATCAAAGAAAATTTCAAAATAGCCATTTAATCTAACTGGTTCTAAGGCCAAACCAGTCTGCCACCAGTAGTGACTTGATATGTCCAGCGCCGGGGACCAGGGCTCCAAATTATGCAATTATCCCATTTAAGACAAAGGCTTCATAGATACAATTTATAGAAAGGCGGTTATGCTAAGACTTAATGAAACCAAGGACATACAAAATTTTTCAATCTATAGGATATTATGGCCCAAAATTTAGTTCTCGGACCCGTAAACACCCCTTCGCTATTAACATTACGTTGAAGGACTTTCAACCTCCATGACAAAGGACCCAAAGTGATACTCTTAAAAAGTGCCCCTTCACACTGGGGGATCCAAGGGGTGGGGACCTCACACCCCCAAGATTTTTGCTAGTACCCTCATTCCGTATTTTCTTCTGTTTTTCACTCTTTTTAAATAAACTTATCAATTTTGTCGATTACTGGCGCCCTTGTCACAATGAGCTCCCTCCCAAGATTTGGCTCTAGATTCGCCTTTGCTATCTCTCCTTTCCTACACCTTATTGAATTAAGACATAAAGGGATTTTCGATTAGTATTAAGGTCAACAGATACATCTTATTCTCATTATAACGCTAACTATTAGATGCAACACAAACTTCTCGACAGCAGTAAATTGACAGCAATTGACGACTACTAGCCTAGGTGTAACCAATAAAAAAAACCTAGCTTTTTCCGGAAAAAGCAAAGAGCGAAGTTGAAACTTAAGACGAGCAAAAATTACTGCATCGTAGTTTATACAAAATGTTTTATACTAGAACATTTCAAATAAACTGGCTAGTGGTATTTCCCAATATCTATAGAATTCTGAAAAACTAGGGCTTTACTGAAAATTAAATATATAAAAAATTGATTGCCTTCAAATGGCCCCGAATACCTAAAGCCAATTTTTCAACAATTAAACGAATCCATTTTAAATGATGGAGAAGTATATCGAGTTTGCGAAAGAGCTGCTACTACTCTTCATTGATTTCAAGCAGGCTTTTGACTTGATATGGCGAGATGGATTATGGCACATCCTGCTACACTATGGAGTCCCTGAAAACATAGTAATCCTGATAAGAGACATGTATTCACATTTCGTCAGCCAAGTCCAAACGTCCGAGGGATAGACAGAGGGGTTTCTGACATCGGCGTGCGTTCTTCAAGGTTGTCTCTTGTCACCCCACCTCTTTAATCTATTCCTCAATACAGCGCTATCATTTGCCGAGACTGTTGACGGCAGAAATTGGAGGGAAGCTTATCGATAAATTGGCCTACGCAGATGACATCGAAAAATTTAACAGTCAAGAGCATCTACTCCAAGCTGACATCGACGAACTAGTGTCGGCAACCGAGGCCTTTGGGATGGTCGTTAACACAGCCAAAACCAAGGTTATGCGGGTGTCTGAGACCCTACTTCAAGAAATGTGCAACTAACAATAAAAGGAGAGCCAGTAGAAAATGTTGACTCCTTCGTCTACCTAGGGAGCCTCCTAACTTCTGATAACGACTGCTCGAAATCGATCAAACGAAGACTTGGCCTGGCAGGCACCAGCTTCAAGAACCTCTTGCCAATCTGGAAAAACAAGACTCTGTCAACTTCTCTGAAGGTGCGACTCTTCAACTCTCTCATAATCCCAATTGCTTTATACTCAAATGAAACTTGGTCAATAAAGGCTGACGATGAGCGAAGAATCTCCGCATTTGAAACTAAATGCCTTAGACGCATTGCAGGGATCACCTACATTGACCGAGTCTCAAATGAAGACCTCCGAAAACGACTCCTTTGTCCTCGCACAATCATGGACCGGGTCAGAAGCCAGCAACTCCGCTGGCTTGGCCATATCCAGCGAATGTCGGCAAACCAGCTCCCAAAAATCACTTTCGAAGGACGGGTTCACGGCTCGCGCCCCAGAGGCCGACCTCGTAAGAGATGGACCCACATCTTCCCGGCCAATAACCTCCCCCAGCTACTTCGTCCAGCGCCAGATAGATCGAACCACCATCGCCACATTCATCATTTGTTCAGAAGAGAAGACGCCTCAACACAGCCACAAAGGCCGGACGGGACTTAAGAAGAAGAAGAGAATTTTTCAACTGAATGTAAGGTGCGACGATAAAACTTAAAACGAAGAGAAATTGTTTCGTGTACTAGGAGGACTACCCCTTCTTCAGCCCTTACTCTTTATTCAAAACACTTAATATTCTTAAAAAAACACTTTTTATTCAAATTCAAAGGCCCTTGTGTTTAAGTAGTCTTTCTTAAAAATTGTCACAAACATTCAAACTTTAACATAAAGAGCGAAGGTTGAGGAAGAAACAGCCTCCCTCATATACGGAATAATCTCTTTTCGTTTCAAGTTTTAAAGTTACTCCTTACTTTCAGTTGAAAAAAAAACAATTTTTATTTATTTAATTTCTGACTATTTTTCAATTTATGCCAAGACATTCCCTCTCCCCCTCGTGTAAAGTTTTCCTGGAAAATTCCTCTCTCCAGAAACTTTCCTATACATTGAAATATTTTCCTATGGCAATTGCTCCCCCCCTGAGAAGTCCGTATATTTCCTAATAACAAATACTATATGTTAACAATCGGCAAATTGCATAGCTTAAAATCCATTTTTCCAGGGAATCTGGGGCTAATATTATCCCCAGAGGCAGGACTATTGGACCTTCCAACTATGTTGAATCAAATGATTATCTCCAAATTTTGATCAGATGTTATTTGGAAAAAAGGGGTGAGGGAGGGAGGCTATTTGCCCTCCAATATTTTGGTCACTGAAAAAGGTCGCTGAAACTTTTAATTTCGTTTGAATGAGCCCTCATCCAATCTTCTGTGATCATTGGTTCGATGCGATCACCCCTGAAAAAAAAACACACAGACACACACAAATTAACACGCATCCAGGATCTCCTGGCCAAGAACACAAAATCCCATATTTTTGTAGATAGGAGCTTAAAACCTCTTCAGTAAAATTTTACGAGATGCTGAGCCTTATGGTGAGATTTTCACTAAGATCTCTTGACTTTTTTGGGGGTGTTTTCATATTTTTTAAAAACTAGGTAAATTTTCGCAGGCTTTTAAGTATTGATGGTTACTATTAGGTCGAGTCGCTCCTTATTTATATTTTGTTATCACGAACTGCTAAATGAAACCTTTTTGATTTTTTGGGGGGTTTTGTGTTATCTTAATTTTTAGAGTTTTTGATTTTATTTAGATTTTTTTTTATAATGCAGGAAAAAAATTTATTTCATGGCCGGCTTTATGTATTAATCTTTCATTTTGAGCAGGGCAAAGGAATTTTCTTTTTCTAATCCTGTTTTTCGACGTCAGTTTTGTGTTTTCAATAAAGCACAAATTTTCCAAAATTGAGAATTGCCTCAGAATGCACTCTACTTCTGGTAATTTAAGCTTTTCTTTAGTCAAGTTTAGTTGTTTCGTTGTTGTTTGTGTTCTTTATAGGTTTTAGTTTGTAAAAATTTGTATTTGTAGAAATTTTCCTCATTTTAGGATTTAGGTTCGTTTTTTGCTTCTCATAAAACATTTTTTTTTTTTACCTAATGTTCTGAGCAGGTCTAATTCTGTTAGTAAATACCAATTATGTGACTAGAAAGGGGTCAAGCGGAATACACATCCCGAGTTTCAGAGATACGGATGTCAAAAGTATCAATAAGTTAAGTTTAGTGTCACTGTTTCATTGGGACAGCCTCTTAGATGAATATGTCACAGCCCAGTCACTGTAATAAAATCACCTGTTCTGTCAATAGTAACCACCCGATCACTTTATAAAAATTAAATTAAAAAAAAAGTATTTTTAACTGCAAGTAAGGAGCGACATTAAAACTTAAAACGAACATAAATTATTTTGTATATGAAAAGGGTTGCCCCCTCCTCAACGCCTCGCTCTTTACGTTAAAATTTGACTCTTTGTCACAATTCTAATTTTTAAAACAAGAAAGAACTTTAGCATAAAGAGCAAGGCATTGAGGAGGGGACAAATCATCTTTCATATACGGAATAATTTCTGTTCGTTTTAAGTTTTAATGTCGCTTCTTACTTGCAGTTAAAAAAACTTGTTTTTTTATTTAATTTCTGGACGTTCTTGAATTAATTAATTTTTGATTTTGGCTCACCACATATGAATAATTAAACCGAAATTTGCAATTTTTTTTTTTTTTGGCTAAAAGGCTTTCTCATAGTTTTAATCTGGCGATTTTGATAAAAGAGAGGGTGGGGGGAGAGGTCTAGTTGCCCTCCCATTTTTGGTTACTTAAAAATGCAACTAGAACTTTTTATTTTTTTACGAATGTTTTTATTAGTAATTAAGTAAAAAAAAAATTTTTTTTAACTGCAAGTAAGGATCGATATTAAAACTCAAACGAACAGAAATTATTCGTTTGACTCGTTATAACAATTCTACTTTTTTAAAGAATAGAAAAACTTTAGCGTAAAGAGCGAGGCGTTGCGGAGGGGAGAACCCCTTTCATATACGGAATAATTTCTTTTCGTTTTAAGTTTAATGTCGCTCCTAACTTGCAGTTTAAAAAAAAAAAAACTTTTTGTATTTAATTTCTGAACATTTTTGAATTAATGCATGTTTTGATTTTGGCTCACCGCACATTAATATGCAAAACGAAATTTGCATTTTTTTTTTTTTTTTTTTGCTAAAAGGCTTTCTCATAGTTTAGATCGGATGATTTTGATAAAAAAAGGGTGGGGGAAGAGGTCTAGTTGCCCTCCAATTTTCGGTTACTTAAAAATGCAACTAGATTTTTTCATTTTTTGCAGGAACGTTTTTATTAGTAATAAACAAACGTACCTTATGAATTAACTTACGTAACGAACTTCTATATATGTGTATTTTTGTTACGTATATGAGGGGGTTTCCCCCCTAGTCAATATCTCGCTCTTTACACTAAAGCTTGAATTTTATCTTAAATCTTTAAAAATGAACCCTGAATCACAAAGGCCGTAGAATAGATAGTTGAAATCACTAAAAATACTTTAGCGCAAAGAGCAAGGTATTGTGGAGGAGGCAAATCCCCATGTAAACGTAATATTTTATGTTCGTTTTTAAGTTTTAATGCTACTCATTACTTCCAGGTGAAATTTTTTTTACTTATTTTTTCATTGTTTTTTTTTTTAAGAATACTAGAAAATCCTGCGCCCCCTTCATGGAAATTCTCTTCCATCATGATAAATTCCCCCATGGAAAAACAATCCCACGTAACCACCTCCCCCCGAACTATCCCCACCCCAACGTGAAAAAGTACCCCTGAAAACATCTGTACACTTCATGTTAACCATTACTGTATGTAAACAATGGTCAAAGTTTATAACTTGCAGTCCCATCCCCTGGGGACTGTGGGGGATTAAGTCGTCCCCAAAGACATAGTTATTAGGTTTTGAACTAAGCTGAAAAGATTGGCTATCTCAAAATTTTGATCTGGCGACTTTGGGGGAAAATGTGTGTGGGAGGGGCCCTAGGTGCCCTTTATTTTTTGGTCGCTTAAAAAGGCACTAGAACTTTTAATTTCCGTTATAATGAGCCCTCTTGCGACATTCTAGGAACACTGGGTCAATACGATCACCCCTGGGAAAAAACAAATAAAAAAACAAACAAATAAACACGCATCCGTGATCTGTCTTCTGGCAAAAAATACAAAATTCCACATTTTTTTAGATAGGAGCTTGAAATTTCTACAGTAGAGTTCTCTGATACGCTAAATCTGATAATGTGATTTCCGTTAAGATTATATAACTTCTGGGGGGTGTTTCCCCCTATTTTCTAAAATAAGGCAAATTTTCTCAGGCTCGTAACTTTTGATGGTTAAGACTAAACTTGATGAAACTTATATATTTAAAATCAGCATGAAAATTCAATTCTTTTGATTTAACTATTGGTATCAAAATCCGGTTTTTTGAGTTTCGGTTACTATTGAGCCGGGTCGCTCCTTACTACAAGTTCGTTACCACGAACTGTTTGAAATATCCTACGTCCAGGCAAAGGACAAGTTTCGAGCAGATATAAAAATAACTAGGTAAAGCGAGAATTTTCATGCAAAAAGCCAAATGAAAAGATCACCTATCAATCCACATTTTGAAGGGGGGTTTGGGGTGAGTACGGGTATATTTTAAAGTCACTTTCTACAAAATAGCATACAATGTAATTAGGAAATGTGTTCAAAAGCAGTAAAAAGCAACAGAATGTTGTAAAAACATTCTAGTAAAATACAAGATGTGTAAAGTATTTTCAAATCAATGCTGTCGGATTTGAATTTCGCTGTGGGAGGGGGGGGACAGTAACAGTAAATCAAATATACTTGTATTGAAGTTGTGGAAATTTTTTTATTTATTTGATAAGGAAATGCATATGAAAAGAATAACAAACAATATAATGTTGCAAATACGTTTCAAAAAAACAAAAAAAAGACATTTTATTTGATCGCCTGGATCTCCACGGATGAGGGCTTTCTGTTAAACGGAAGTAAAATATTTTTGCCATGGAACATCCATAAATTTTCGACGAATAGTAAACAACAAAGCTCTGAGACAACTAACATTTTTTATAAAAAATTCCTCAGTAAGGATTCTGACCTAGGAACATTGGAATGAAGGGGTCTAGGTACTCACTTGATTGTGACCAACATTGCATATCAGACATTGAATGAGCTACTACAAGAGAATAATACCAATAATATTAATTTATTTTTATCCAATAAAAAGTAAATAACTGTTTAAAATACGGACATCTTTTGCAATCAGCAGATTTTGAAGTAAACTTAGAATCCACGGCGCTTTGTCTTAGGCGAGAAACTGTACTAAGACTAATTTTTTTAGACAAAAAAATTCATTTTGGTCGCTTAAGCAGGACACTAGAACTTAGAATTTCCGTGCAATTGAGCCCTCTTACGATGTTCTTGGACCAGTGAGTCAATACGATCAATCCTTGGAAAAAAAAAACAACAAACAAATCAGCACGAATCCGTGACCTTTTTCCGACAAAAAATGCAAAATTCCACATTTTTGCAAATAGGAGCTTGAAAACTCTACAACAGGGTTATCTTGTACGCTGAATCTGGTGGTGCGATTTTCGTTAAGATTCCATGGCTTTTCAGGGTAATTTCCTTCCCCCACCCTTTTTTGAAAATCCAGCAAATTTTCTCAGGCTTCTAGCTGTTAATGGGTGTCTAAACTTAATGAAACATATATATTAGTATTGTCACTATAATAGGGCCCATGAGGACATCAATTGCATAACCGGTTACTATCCATGCAACAGAGTCGATGACTGAATAATTTGCATACTTCCATGAGAACTTCCTTTGCATACATACACGAGACCCCAGCCGTAGCAACCACATCCAATATAATACTAGATTTTTATTGTATTTTATATTAGTTAGAAAGTAGAATTCAGAGAGAGAACGTTTCGAATATATCTTTTTCATCAAGTTTTTATCTGACAAGACAAATTAGCAGAAAATGAGTGGTTTGTTTACACTACTAGAAGTTGATAGTAAAGCTGGCAGAAGAAACTGATACAAAGAAAAGAGTATTAAACGTAGCAGTACAAACTATACGAGGATGTCGACTACGCCTTGAAACGGATAAGATGTATGCAAGATATGTGATATCATTATGCAAACTCAAGTTAGAGGAGCAGTTATGTTTTGAAGCAAAACTATATATAATGCGTATACATAGACTTTAAGCTGATATAGATGCAATAATGAAATATATTAAGGACAATAAATTGAATCAGTATGTGAAAAATGAGTGATATGTTGTTGTAATTATGAAATGAAATTGTTTCTAAATCCAAGTTTTTCTTGTTAGATATTATTAGTAGGTTACCCCTCCTCTCTCTATGGATATTCTCCATGTAGAAAGAATCTTTGGATTTGTTGGTTAGTCAATAGTCAGCTGTGATAGTGTTAAGATTACAAAATTGATGGATTAATGAAACATAAAATCATGCAGAATCTTGAGATATTGGACAAATATGTGAATCTAAATGATCTTTGTCAAAAGTTATCAGTGCAAAAGAAAATATTTTCTCAAAGAATGCTTGATGATATTATGAAAGATTAATCTCCTACTTCGAACTATTTCTATTTTATATTTCTGTAGTCCTCTGATATACCTTGCCTCCCCCTGATTATGAGGCTTAAAACCACAATTGGTCAAATACTAAATCAAATTCTTAATCCAAACAAAAACATAATCTCCCTTCCCAGTTGAAAACTGCTTCCGTGAACAATTTCACCATGGAAAATTTTCCCCATGGATAATCCCCCGTCCCATGGAAAAATCTTTCATACAATTCCAACCCAGTAGAAATTTTCCGCGAACACCTCCAAATGTAAAATTGAGTTGGCAAAGAGAAAGAAAGACACATAAGAAGAATTTCATATAGGATTTAATTTTTATTTTTTACGTAATGGTTACTCACACTGTTTTATTCAAATACATTGGCGGTTCTAAGCCTTGGCAGGGTGGAAGCAGTGCTTATATTTTATTAACACCATTGTCTGTACCTCCCCCTCCTATTACGAGGCCTAAAACCGCTACTGATCAATAAGGGCATAATTTTCTATGGGGCACAGAGGCAACTGCACATCCCAGACCTTAAAATTTTGTCAAAACTAAGAAAAACCTGCATAATTCAATCATTGAATGAAACTGATCATTATTTTCTAGTATATATTTACCTTTATACTACTATATAGTGCCTTTATAGCTTCTAGCTTCTATTTCATGATTCGTTTTTTAGTTTTGTTTTTTTTTACTACAAGAAGAAAGGAAAGTGGGTCAGGTCTGGTGCCCTCCCTCTTTTCCCTGGAAGACTAAAATTTACAATAGAATTGTCACGGTTTTGAAATATTTTGAAGTAAGCTTGGCCCTCTAAGAAATTTTTGAGGCTAGTACCCCTCCATAAAGATTATCAGTCACCAGCCATTATTAATCGAAGTAAGAAATGTATTAATTATATTTTTTGGACGATAAATGAACAACCGGCAGCTTGCAACTAATAGGGGGAGTGTCTTTACTCTCTGCTAGATAATATATCTATTCTTTCAAAATCTGTCAGTTAATAAGCCATATCCGGCAGGATCCTCACTTGGTTTCTTCTTTCAATGAAGATTTCATCACTTTCTATCGAATATGATCAAACCTTCATCCTAATTAGGTTGCTCCCCCTAATTGAAAGACGAAGGAAATGTTGACAGCTATGAAACGAGTAGACTGCTTGGCTCTAACTTTTGGACCATTTCTGTTCTTTGGAGAGCGATGAGGCAGACCGTAGCCAAAAACTTTGCCCTGCAAAATTAGTTTTGAGCAACTGAAGTGTTCGCAGTAATCAAACAAGTCGAGGCAAAAAAAATTATAGGTAAGGAGCGATTCGACTTTAAAGTAACCAAAATTCTAAAAAACAGAATTTTGATAAGAACAAATTGATTAAAAGAATTGGCTTTTTATGCTAATCCTAAAGATAGGAGATCCATTAACATTTTACCAGTCGAAGTTGAACAATAAATATTTGAATTAATAACTTCAACAATTTTGCCTTAAAAAGACTACATTTTGGGCTGTAATAGCGTTCTCTATTTTTGGGTCAATAATTGCACAGATTCGGGCTATGGGTTCCACCAAAACCTGGCAGCTATGTTTCGAAACTATGGGGACAAAAAAAGCTCGCCTGAAGCAGTAGAAGACGTTTTCAAAGAGCAAAGAACAGCGCTTTTTAACCACAAAAACCACAAAAAGATTTTAACCCCATAAAGTGACCCTAATAGGATCGAAGCAGGGCTGGATTGACAAGATGTGGGGCCCGATTGAAATTTTTTTGTGGAGCCCTCTCTATATATTGAATTTTTAAGCAAAATTCAAATCCAGCATATATAAATAAATAAACACACACACATATATATACTAACAGTTGGGGTGGCGCTTCGCGTCACCCCAACACCTAGTTGGTGGGGGTGCTTCGCGCCCCCCAAAGCCCCCCGCGCGCGTAAGTTGTTATGCGCCATATTAGTTACGCACCATTGTAGTTGTGTCCTTGTGTCCCACCTGTGAATATAGATAGATATCCGTATTCAGATCTATACCTCATTATTCTAATGATTGCCCTTGATCTTTGTTGATGGCGATTGCTAATCGAACATTCCCTGTGTCCCGGTCGTCATTTATATATCCCTCCTGTGACCCCTGGCGTCCCCGTTGTAGTTGTGTCCCTGTGTACCGGTCGTCATTTATATTCCCTGTGTCCCGGTCGTCATTTGTGTCCCGGTGTCCTGGTCTGTAATTTCGTCAGTCGATAAACATGATGTCAGTCGACAAACAACTTCATGATGGCATAATGCTCAATCCTTGTAATGACGTCAGTCGACAAACAACTTATATATATATATATATATATATATATATATATATATATATATCTATATATATAAAAATAAGTTGTCTGTCCGTTACGCCAGATTATATCTATACTAGCTGTTGGGGTGGCGCTTCGCGCCACCCGAACACCTAGTTGGTGGGGGCGCTTCGCGCACCCCCCCAAGCCCCCCCGCGCGCGTAAGTCGTTACGCGCCATAATAGTTACGCGCCATTGTAGTTGTGTCCCTATGTCCAACCTGTGAATATAGATATATATATATATATATATATATATATATATATATATATATATATATATATATATATATATATATATATATATATATATATATATATATATATATATATATATATATGGTTTTAACTACGTAAAACTTGCAAATATACAACATTCTTTGCTGTCCCATTGTCTTTGCATATAAATAGATTGTCAGGTTTACCGACTCTTGAACATGCATCATATAATGGTCCATGGGAAAACAATCTGTATTCAGATCTATACCTCATGATTCTAATGATTGCCCTTGAGCTTTGTTGATGGTGATTGCTAATCGACCATTCCCTGTCCCGGTGTCCCGGTCGTCATTTACATCCCCCTGTTTCCCCCGGTGTCCCCGTTGTAGTTGTGTCCCTGTGTCCCGGTCGTCATTTATATTCCCTGTGTCCCGGTCGTCATTTGTATCCCGGTGTCCCGGTCTGTATATACATTCGTTTTTTAGTTTTGTTTTTCTCCTTTATTTTTTTCCTTTTTTTTTCTTTTTTAGCTTATTTAGATTTTTAGATTTTTTAGTTTTTTTATTAGTTTTTAGTTTTTTTTTCTTTTTAGTTTTTTTGTCCCGGTCGTCATTTATATCCCCCTGTTTCCCCCGGTGTCCCCGTTGTAGTTGTGTCCCTGTGTCCCGGTCGTCATTTATATTCCCTGTGTCCCGGTCGTCATTTGTATCCCGGTGTACCGGTCTGTATATACATTCGTTTTTTAGTTTTGTTTTTCTCCTTTATTTTTTTCCTTTTTTTTTCTTTTTTAGTTTATTTAGATTTTTAGATTTTTTAGTTTTTTTATTAGTTTTTAGTTTTTTTTTCTTTTTAGTTTTTTTGTAGTTTTTACCTTCTTTTTAGTTTTGTTAATTTTTTTTTTTTACTTATGTCCTGGTCGTCATTTATACTCCCTGTGTCCCGGTGCTTTGTTGATTGCTAATCGAACATTCCTTTTGTCCTGGTCGCTTTCTCTTTGAGTGTCGTCATTTATTTTTTTCTTTTTTAGTTCTTTTAGTTTTTACCTTTTTTAGTTTTTTTTAGTATTTTAGATGAAAATTTTTTTAGTTTTTTCCTTTTTTTCTTTTTAGTTTTTTATTGGTTTTTACCTTTATGTTAGCTTATTTTTCAGTTTTTTCCTTTTTTTTTAGTTTTTTTTATTTTTTATTTTTTTTAGTTTTTTACCTTTTTTTAGTTTTTTTAGTTTTTTTAGTTTTTTAGCTTTTTTACTTTTTTTATTAGTTTTTAGTTTTTTTGTAGTTTTTGCCTTTTTTTAGTTTTTTCAGTTTTTTTTTTAGTTTTTTATTGGTTTTTACCTTTATTTTAGCTTATTTTTCAGTTTTTTCCTTTTTTTTAGTTTTTTTTAGTTTTTAGTTTTTTTAGTTTTTTACCTTTTTTTAGTTTTTTTAGTTTTTTTAGTTTTTTAGCTTTTTTATTTTTTTTATTAGTTTTTAGTTTTTTTTGTAGTTTTTGCCTTTTTTTTAGTTTTTTTAGTTTTTTAGCTTTTTTATTAGTTTTTAGTTTTTTTTGTAGTTTTTGCCTTTTTTTAGTTTTTTAGCTTTTTTATTTTTTTATTAGTTTTTAGTTTTTTTTGTAGTTTTTGCCTTTTTTTAGTTTTTTCAGTTTTGACGTCACCTGATCCAGTTTTTTCAGGTGACGTCACCTGATCCACGATCCACAGATCCACAGACAACTTATTTTTATATATATAGATAGTTTTTTTTTTTTACTTATGTCCTGGTCGTCATTTATACTCCCTGTGTCCCGGTGCTTTGTTGATTGCTAATCGAACATTCCTTTTGTCCTGGTCGCTTTCTCTTTGAGTTTCGTCATTTATTTTTTTCTTTTTTAGTTCTTTTAGTTTTTACCTTTTTTAGTTTTTTTTAGTTTTTTAGATGAAAATTTTTTTTAGTTTTTTCCTTTTTTTCTTTTTAGTTTTTTATTGGTTTTTACCTTTATTTTAGCTTATTTTTCAGTTTTTTCCTTTTTTTATTTTTTTTTTATTTTTTATTTTTTTTAGTTTTTTACCTTTTTTTAGTTTTTTTAGTTTTTTTAGTTTTTTAGCTTTTTTACTTTTTTTATTAGTTTTTAGTTTTTTTTTGTAGTTTTTGCCTTTTTTTAGTTTTTTCAGTTTTTTTTTAGTTTTTTATTGGTTTTTACCTTTATTTTAGCTTATTTTTCAGTTTTTTCCTTTTTTTTTAGTTTTTTTTAGTTTTTAGTTTTTTTTAGTTTTTTACCTTTTTTTAGTTTTTTTAGTTTTTTTAGTTTTTTAGCTTTTTTATTTTTTTTATTAGTTTTTAGTTTTTTTTGTAGTTTTTGCCTTTTTTTAGTTTTTTTAGTTTTTTAGCTTTTTTATTAGTTTTTAGTTTTTTTTGTAGTTTTTGCCTTTTTTTAGTTTTTTTAGTTTTTTAGCTTTTTTATTTTTTTTATTAGTTTTTAGTTTTTTTTGTAGTTTTTGCCTTTTTTTAGTTTTTTCAGTTTTGACGTCACCTGATCCAGTTTTTTCAGGTGACGTCACCTGATCCATCCACAGACAGACAGACAACTTATTTTTATATATATAGACTAGCTGTTGGGGTGGCGCTTCGCGCCATATTAGTTACGCGCCATTGTAGTTGTGTCCCTATGTCCCACCTGTGAATATAGATATATATATATATATATATATATATATATATATATATATATATATATATATATATATATATATATATGTTTTTAACTACGTAAAACTTGCGAATATACAACATTCTTTGCTGTCCCATTGTCTGTGCATATAAATAGATTGTCAGGTTTACCGACTCTTGAACATGCAACATATAATGGTCCATGGGAAAACAATCCGTATTCAGATCTATACCTCATGATTCTAATGATTGCCCTTGAGCTTTGTTGATGGAGATTGCTAATCGACATTGCTAGTTTTTTTATTAGTTTTTAGTTTTTTTTTAGTTTTTACCTTTTTTTAGTTTTTTCAGTTTTTTTTAGTTTTTAGTTTTTTACCTTTTTTTAGTTTTTTTTAGTTTTTTAGCTTTTTTAGTTTTTTTTCTTTTTAGTTTTTTTTGTAGTTTTTACCTTTTTTAGTTTTTTTTCTTCTTTTGTATTAGTGTGAAATAATTCAGACGTCATATGCGGACAAACACGACGTCACTCGACAGACAGACAGACAGACATAACCCACAAACAACTTATTTTTATATATATTTATTCATATTTTTTTAGTTTTCTTTTTCTCTTTTATTTTTCAGTTTTTTCCTTTTTTTTAGTTTTTTTCTTTTTTAGTTTTTAGTTTTTTTTAGTTTTTTACCTTTTTTTAGTTTTTTTTAGTTTTTTTAGTTTTTTAGCTTTTTTAGTTTTTTATTAGTTTTTATTTTTTTTGTAGTTTTTGCCTTTTTTTATTTTTTTCAGTTTTTTTTTAGTTATTAGATATTTACCTTTTTTTTTAGTTTTTTTTTAGTTTTTTAGCTTTTTTAGTTTTTTTTTCTTTTTAGTTTTTTTTCTAGTTTTTACCTTTTTTAGTTTTTTTCTTCTTTTGTATTAGTGTGAAATAATTCAGACGTCATATGCGAACAAACATGACGTCACCTGATCCATCCACAGACAGACAGACAACTTATTTTTATATATATAGACTAGCTGTTGGGGTGGCGCTTCGCGCCACCCCAACACCTAGTTGGTGGGGGCGCTTCGCGCCCCCCCCAAGCCCCCCCGCGCGCGTAAGTCGTTACGCGCCATATTAGTTACGCGCCATATTAGTTACGCGCCATTGTAGTTGTGTCCCTGTGTCCCACCTGTGAATATAGATAGATTTATATATGTGTTTCAAACTACGTAAAAATTGCGAATATACAACATTCTTGGCTTTCCCATTGTCTGTCCATATACAAAGCCGTATGTACTAATAATGACGTCATATGCAAACCTTCTTTTTACAAACAAACAAACATGCATACACACAACTCGTTTTTATATAGATAGATAGATAGATAGATACAATACAAATTAACTACGTAAAACTTGTGAATATACAACAGTCTTCGCTGTCCCATTGTCTGTGCGTATAAATAGATTGTCAGGTTTACCGACCCTCAAAGATGCAACATACAATTGTACATTGGTAAAGCAATCTGTATTAAGATCTATACCGCATTTTTCTAGTGATTGCCCTTGAGCTTTGTTGATGGTGGTTGCAAATGCTAATCGAATTGGGAATTGCAATCTTTTAAATTGGAAAAGCAGATCCGTTGGAATCATGGGAATGCGAGGAATAAGAACAGCCTCACCCTCATAAGGCCCTGTCAAGATTGTGGCATCTATTAGGTTTTCCATTGTTTTTTTTACGGCAAGTCGCGTGCCATTGCAAAGCTTTGGTGGGTTGATATTTCTTAAAAGTATTATTGGTACACCTATTTTTAGTTGTAGCAGGTGTGGTGGACACCCTGAAGGATCTATGGAATTTAAAAATTCAGATGGATAATTAACCGCTTCATTTGGTTCCGAAATACAACTAACTTCGTAAAACTTGAGAATATACAACATTCTTCGCTGTCCAATTCTCGCTGCATATAAATAGATTGTCAGGTTTACCGACCCTCGAACATGCAACGTACAATTGTCCATGGGAAAAACAATCAGTATTAAGATCAATACCACATTTTTCTAATGATTGACCTTGAGCTTTGTTAATGGTGATTGCAAATGCTAATCGAATTGGGAATTGCAATCTTTTAAATTGAAAAGGCAGATCTGTTGGAATCATGGGAATGCGAGGAATAAGAACAGCCTCACCCTCAAAAGGCCCTGTCAGGATTGTGGCCTCTATTAGGTTTTCCATTGTTTTTTTTACGGCAAGTCGAGTGCCATTGCAAAGCTTTGGTGGGTTTATGTTACGTAACAATATTATTGGTACGCCTATTTTTAGTTGTAGCACGTGTGGTGGAAACCCTGAAAGATCTATGGAATTTAAAAATTCAGATGGATAATTAACCGCTTCATTTGGTTCCAAAACTGTGTCGACTGACTTGTAAAGGACTGCCTGGTCTTGAATCTTGGTCAAAATAATATTGTTGATTTCGTGGACGTCTATATTCTTGGGTGCGAGAATCGCTCTTTCACTTAGCCATTTATTATTTTTATAATTTTTTAGAATATTCGGAAATATATTTTCAATCAATTCATTTTTGGACGTCACTAAATTACAGAAATCAGCAGGTAGTTGTATACGTCCTGAAATTGAGTCTACTGGGAGCTTTCCGTTTCCCATTGCTAGCAATTGATCTGAAAATGTTTGACCAGAGTCATCGTTTTGCAATCGGACACGCATATTTGTAGTTAATTTTAATGTTTTTACGTGTGCCCATAAATTAGAATTTTTCAGGCAAGCATTCATTTCGTCTGCAGGAGTTGATCTAGGTATTATAGGTAATGTTTGCCTGAAATCTCCTGCAAGCAATATTAATGTGCTGCCAAAGGGTTTCGAATTCCCTCTTAAATCTTTCAAGCATTGATCCAGAGCCTCGAGCGATTTTTTGTGTGCCATTGTGCACTCATCCCAAATAATAAGTTTGCATTGCTGCAATACTTTACCCATCCCAGATGATTTGGAAATATTGCACGTGGGAGTTTCTGTAGAATGCAAGTTCAGAGGCAATTTCAAAGCGGAATGAGCAGTTCTTCCACCAGGCAGCAATGTTGCGGCTATTCCGGACGACGCAATTGCCAACGCTATATCATTTTTAGATCGAATTGATGCCAGAATCAGTTTTATCACAAACGTTTTACCAGTACCTCCTGGCGCATCCAAAAAGAAAATTTCTCCAACGTTGTTATCGACACAATGCATTATCGTATCATAAATGTCTTTTTGTTCCGACGTTAACTTGGAAATGTTATTTTGTACATACGACAATAGATCACTCGTACTGTAACTTTGTTCACGATCCAATTCTACACATGTCGAAACAGCAGCGATACGGTTAGGTGAAGGCATTCCCAAACCCTGAAGAGGTTTGTTTGCCATACTTATGCAAATATCTTCTATAACAACTAAAGTGTAGTTATAAATTTCTGGTGTAAAATCAAAAGTCATGTCTGACGTCTCTAACTGTTTTCGATGAAGTATATCTTCGGACATTTTTGACTTATATTTTTCCCATAACTCTGTAGGAGCTGATGGAGAGCAAGTTGTTAAAATGATGCCAAACAATGCACGAATTTGACTTGGGGTTGACGTTTCGCACGCGTCATTGATGCAGTTATCCCAGTGTTGGTCATTCTCCAATAAATTCAGAGCTTGGCATGCACTACGGTAAGTGGCATGTATAGTACCATTTACAGTCCTCAAATACTCAAAGGATGTCGGACCGGCTACATTCACCAAAAGCAGGCGTAGAAAGAAGCATTCATGTTGATTGGGGTGAACGGTGTAGAGTCTTCCTATCGTGGTATCTTTGAAGATGGTAGGTTGGCCGTCGACTGACTTACCCTGTTTTCGACGTTCAAATACTTTATTTTTAGTATTCCACGTGTAATACGAAGGCACTTCAGTATACAGCAGTTTTTTCGCAAAAGAATCATTTTTGCAAAGCGAAAAAAAAGCTGTTAATGTTGTATCCGGTGGATTCAGGACTCTTTGTTGCACGTTGGTTTCCGTGAAATAAACACGTTGACCATTCTGTAAATGTACCGCTAAGTGAACAACAGCTGGACTACGTTCATGTATCGGAAATGAAAGAATTCGCCAAACAGCTTCATTACTGCTTATGTATCTTCCAGCCTGATATTCTACGATTTCATCGAAATCTTTGATTTCGGACTGCAAGCCAAAAACTGCCATGTCACTGCCTTTGTTGACGTATTTACATATATATTTTATTGCCTTTACGGAGTTACAGTATTCAACGTTTATATGTGCATTAAATGTTTTGGATAATAAAGGGGAATATGGAACAACCCACTGGTTATCTACTTCGATGGTGGTACCGTTACGCTTCTTTATTATTGCTGTTTTACCGCCATCTTCAGTAGATCTTCTTCTATATTGTGGGTAACCATCATTGCCAGTAATTGTTGTGGGTACTAAAAGTCGAGGATATTGCTTTGTGCACCTTCCTTTGGCCATGCATGGTGAATTTTCGTTCAGTGCACCGCAAGGTCCATGTATCATATTTTTTACAATAATATCATGTAACCCCTTATCGACATTTTTATCAGGTATTTCAGCGGAAATCACATCATCAATTTCGTTTGAAGTAATTTTTTTATGTAGCCAGATTAGTATATGTGCGTGTGGCAAACCTCGTTTTTGCCATTCCACTGAGTACATCCAGCATCGCACTGACCCAAACACTTCATGTTTTACAAGGTAGTTTATCAGTGATTTCAACTTTTGCCGGAAGACACGTGCCGTAATGTCATGCCTATGAACCGCCGATTGTCCTTGAAGTAAAAGCTGCAGTATCTCGTCCCAAGATTGATTACATGTAAATGTAATAAATAAATCTGGACGACCATAGAGACGAACATACGCAATAGCATCTTGAGCATATTCATGCATATGACGTGGACTGCCAGCATATGAAGAAGGTAAAATTGTTAATCTTCCAACGTTTGTGGTATTACCGTCATTTATAACTGCATCTCGCAAATGAATGTATTGTTCAGAGCGGAGCTTGGTCTGATTCAGGCGGATATATAGCAAACGTTCTGATTCAATTTTTGCATACATATCCACGACAAATTGGTGAAACAATTCACGGCATTTTAAAATATAATTTTCTTCATCCTGCCGAATCATTAGTCTATAGGAATAATAATGCATTGCACTGCATTTCTTATTCATTTCTTTGTTAGTGGCTGGATTCATCAATTTAATATTAAAGTGATAGCCGTCGGCTCCATCCCAAAAAATGATAGGATATTGTAGGGCATCGTAGCATCGATGAGTTTCAGCAATTCTTAACAACTGGGCGTTTCGCTTATGTAGAATAATATCTCGAGGTAAAAACTGATCACCGACCATAACGATTGCCACTTCGTCGATAGTCGGAGCATTGTATCTACGCACATGTTGGCCAGGAGGCGTTTTGTCAGCGGAAATAACAATTTTATGAGTATCAGTAGGCATCAAATCGATGGCTGTTTTGAACAGACGCACTAAATTATTATTTTCGTGGAAAAGATGTTGCAATTGGGAAACGATTGTCCTTTCAACGTTGGGAGAAATTTCGCAACGTGCATTCAATTCAGAATTTCTATCACTGATGAAGTACAATTGTAAAAATTTATGATTCTCGCCTAATAATGGTAGAAGGGACCCTGCTTTATGATAAATTTGCCCTTTTACCTTGAAAGTAGACATAAATTGATCTGGATTTTCGATTTGGGCTCCAAACGACGTCATTTGGAAACATGAGTTGTATTGTCTGATTTTTGACAAAAAACGCTTAGATTCTGACGTAGTTCCAGTAAGGAAAGTCTTCAATGGCTCTGGTGGTGCAGCCAATAGAGGAAGTTTAACTTTTCCTGAGGCGCAACACATTCCCATTGTTTCACCATTGAATTTCAAGGCCTTGCAATAGGGACAAATTTTAGACATTGTCCCGATTTGAACACAGCTACTCAAGCTATAATCATCGACTGGGTTGTACCTGAATGCCAGGCGATAACTTTCAGATTGCTCTGATTCCTCGGCACGCTTTCTTTTCTTACTTTCTCTATCAGCAGCAAGCCTGATTTCCTGCTGGTCTTTTGATTCCTCGGCACGCTTTCTTTTCTTACTTTCTCTATCAGCAGCAAGCCTGATTTCCTGCTGGTCTTTTGATTCCTCGGCACGCTTTCTTTTCTTACTTTCTCTATCAGCAGCAAGCCTGATTTCTTGCTGTTCTTGTACGGCCCGCCTTCTTTTTTCACATTCTCTTTTAGCAGCAAGTCTGCTTCTGCGTTGCTCTGGTAGTTCCTCGGCATGCTTTCTTTTTTCACTTTCTCTTTTAGCAGCAAGTCTGCTTTCGCGTTGCTCTGGTAGTTCCTCGGCATGCTTTCTTTTTTCACATTCTCTTTTAGCAGCAAGTCTGCTTCTGCGTTGCTCTGGTAGTTCCTCGGCATGCTTTCTTTTTTCACATTCTCTTTTAGCAGCAAGTCTGCTTCTGCGTTGCTCTGGTAGTTCCTCGGCATGCTTTCTTTTTTCACTTTCTCTTTTAGCAGCAAGTCTGCTTTCGCGTTGCTCTGGTAGTTCCTCGGCACGCTTTCTTTTCTGACTTTCTCTATCACCAGCAAGTTTTCTGGCATAGACTCTTTGAGCATCTTCATCAGTCATTATAAACTTAAGCATTAATAGAATTCTACACGAACATCCGTCTTATATAACTTGAATGACGTCACGCCTTCAAAGCAAAAATGATGCCTTCAAAGCAAAAATGATGGCAGCTAATTTCATGACGTCAGCCGAAACATGACGGCGAACATATGTCTTATATAACTTGAATGACGTCACCTTCAAAGCAAAAATGACGGCAACTAATTTCATGACGTCAGCCGAAACATGACGTCACCTGACACATCCATCCACACATCCACAGACAGACAGACAACTTATTTTTATATATATAGATATATAAAAATAAGTTGTCTGTGTGTGGATCTGTGGATGGATCAGGTGACGTCACCTAAAAAAACTGGATCAGGTGACGTCAAAACTGAAAAAACTAAAAAAAAGGCAAAAACTACAAAAAAAACTAAAAACTAATAAAAAAATAAAAAAGCTAAAAAACTAAAAAAACTAAAAAAAGGCAAAAACTACAAAAAAAAACTAAAAACTAATAAAAAAGCTAAAAAACTAAAAAAACTAAAAAAAGGCAACAACTACAAAAAAAAACTAAAAACTAATAAAAAAAATAAAAAAGCTAAAAACTAAAAAAACTAAAAAAACTAAAAAAGGTAAAAAACTAAAAAAAACTAAAACTAAAAAACTAAAAAAAGGAAAAAACTGAAAAATAAGCTAAAATAAAGGTAAAAACCAATAAAAAACTAAAAAAAAAAACTGAAAAAACTAAAAAAAGGCAAAAACTACAAAAAAAACTAAAAACTAATAAAAAAAGTAAAAAAGCTAAAAACTAAAAAACTAAAAAAACTAAAAAAAGGTAAAAAACTAAAAAAATAAAAAATAAAAAAAAACTAAAAAAAAGGAAAAAACTGAAAAATAAGCTAAAATAAAGGTAAAAAACAATAAAAACAAAAAAAAAGAAAAAAAGGAAAAAACTAAAAAAAATTTTCATCTAAAAAACTAAAAAAAACTAAAAAAAGGTAAAAACTAAAAGAACTAAAAAAGAAAAAAATAAATGACGACACTCAAAGAGAAAGCGACCAGGACAAAAGGAATGTTCGATAGCAATCAACAAAGCACCGGGACACAGGGAGTATAAATGACGACCAGGACATAAGTAAAAAAAAAAAACTAACAAAACTAAAAAGAAGGTAAAAACTACAAAAAAACTAAAAAGAAAAAAAAAACTAAAAACTAATAAAAAAACTAAAAAATCTAAAAATCTAAATAAACTAAAAAGAAAAAAAAAGGAAAAAAATAAAGGAGAAAAACAAAACTAAAAAACGAATGTATATACAGACCGGTACACCGGGATACAAATGACGACCGGGACACAGGGAATATAATGACGACCGGGACACAGGACACAACTACAACGGGGACACCGGGGGAAACAGGGGGATATAAATGACGACCGGGACAAAAAAACTAAAAAGAAAAAAAAACTAAAAACTAATAAAAAAACTAAAAAATCTAAAAATCTAAATAAGCTAAAAAAGAAAAAAAAAGGAAAAAAATAAAGGAGAAAAACAAAACTAAAAAACGAATGTATATACAGACCGGGACACCGGGATACAAATGACGACCGGACACAGGGAATATAAATGACGACCGGGACACAGGGACACAACTACAACGGGGACACCGGGGGAAACAGGGGGATATAAATGACGACCGGGACACCGGGACAGGGAATGGTCGATTAGCAATCACCATCAACAAAGCTCAAGGGCAATCATTAGAATCATGAGGTATAGATCTGAATACAGATTGTTTTCCCATGACCATTATATGTTGCATGTTCAAGAGTCGGTAAACCTGACAATCTATTTATATGCAAAGACAATGGGACAGCAAAGAATGTTGTATATTCGCAAGTTTTACGTTGTTAAAACATATATATATATATATATACTATATATATATATATATATATATATATATATTATATATATATATATATATCTATATATATAAAAAATAAGTTGTCTGTCTGTGGATGTGTGGATGGATGTGTCAGGTGACGTCACCTGAAAAAACTGGATCAGGTGACGTCAAAACTGAAAAAACTAAAAAAAGGCAAAAACTACAAAAAAAACTAAAAACTAATAAAAAAAGTAAAAAAGCTAAAAAACTAAAAAAACTATAAAGGTAAAAAACCAATAAAAAACTAAAAAAAAACTGAAAAAACTAAAAAAAGGCAAAAACTACAAAAAAAACTAAAAACTAATAAAAAAAGTAAAAAAAGCTAAAAAACCTAAAAAAACTAAAAAAACTAAAAAAAGGTAAAAAACTAAAAAAAATAAAAAATAAAAAAAACTAAAAAAAAGGAAAAAACTGAAAAATAAGCTAAAATAAAGGTAAAAACCAATAAAAAACTAAAAAGAAAAAAAGGAAAAAACTAATAAATGACGACACTCAAAGAGAAAGCGACCAGGACAAAAGGAATGTTCGATTAGCAATCAACAAAGCACCGGGACACGGGAGTATAAATGACGACCAGGACATAAGTAAAAAAAAAAAACTATCTATATATATAAAAATAAGTTGTCAAACTAAAAAAGGCAAAAACTACAAAAAAAAACTAAAAACTAATAAAAAAGCTAAAAACTAAAAAAACTAAAAAAAAGGCAAAAACTACAAAAAAACTAAAAACTAATAAAAAAAATAAAAAAGCTAAAAAACTAAAAAAACTAAAAAAACTAAAAAAAGGTAAAAAACTAAAAAACTAAAAACTAAAAAAAACTAAAAAAAAAGGAAAAACTGAAAAATAAGCTAAAATAAAGGTAAAAACCAATAAAAAACTAAAAAAAAAAACTGAAAAAACTAAAAAAAAGGCAAAACTACAAAAAAACTAAAAACTAATAAAAAAAGTAAAAAAGCTAAAAAACTAAAAAAACTAAAAAAACTAAAAAAACTAAAAAAAGGTAAAAAACTAAAAAAAATAAAAAATAAAAAAAAACTAAAAAAAAAGGAAAAAACTGAAAAATAAGCTACATAAAGGTAAAAACCAATAAAAACTAAAAAGAAAAAAAGGAAAAAACTAAAAAAAATTTTCATCTAAAAAAACTAAAAAAAACTAAAAAAGGTAAAACTAAAAGAACTAAAAAAGAAAAAAATAAATGACGACACTCAAAGAGAAAGCGTCCAGGACAAAAGGAATGTTCGATTAGCAATCAACAAAGCACCGGGACATAGGGAGTATAAATGACGACCAGGACATAAGTAAAAAAAAAATTAACAAAACTAAAAAGAAGGTAAAAACTACAAAAAAACTAAAAGAAAAAAAAACTAAAAACTAATAAAAAACTAAAAAATCTAAAAATCTAAATAAACTAAAAAAGAAAAAAAAGGAAAAAAATAAAGGAGAAAAACAAAACTAAAAAACGAATGTATATACAGACCGGTACACGGGATACAAATGACGACCGGGACACAGGGAATATAAATGACGACCGGGACACAGGGACACAACTACAACGGGGACACCGGGGGAAACAGGGGGATATAAATGACGACCGGGACAAAAAAACTAAAAAAGAAAAAAACTAAAAACTAATAAAAAAACTAAAAAATCTAAAATCTAAATAAGCTAAAAAAGAAAAAAAAAGGAAAAAAATAAAGGAGAAAAACAAAACTAAAAAACGAATGTATATACAGACCGGGACACCGGGATACAAATGACGACCGGGACACAGGAATATAAATGACGACCGGGACACAGGGACACAACTACAACGGGACACCGGAGGAAACAGGGGGATGTAAATGACGACCGGGACACCGGGACAGGGAATGGTCGATTAGCAATCACCATCAACATAGCTCAAGGGCAATCATTAGAATCATGAGGTATAGATCTGAATACAGATTGTTTTCCCATGGACCATTATATGTTGCATGTTCAAGAGTCGGTAAACCTGACAATCTATTTATATGCAAAGACAATGGGACAGCAAAGAATGTTGTATATTCGCAAGTTTTACGTAGTTAAAACCATATATATATATATATCTATCTATATTCACAGGTGGGACATAGGGACACAACTACAATGGCGCGTAACTATTATGGCGCGTAACGACTTACGCGCGCGGGGGGGCTTGGGGGGGGCGCGAAGCGCCCCCCACCAACTAGGTGTTGGGGTGGCGCGAAGCGCCACCCCAACAGCTAGTATATATATATATATATATATATATATATATCTATCTATATTCACAGGTGGGACATAGGGACACAACTACAATGGCGCGTAACTATTATGGCGCGTAACGACTTACGCGCGCGGGGGG